>NC_072453.1:12672407-12894902 GCF_027596085.1 Anoplopoma fimbria
ATAATAACATTTCTTATTTTCTTTGGTATTTTTATCATATATAGATATGCAATATATGCTCCCTAATATGTATGTTGATATTGTTCAATGTGAAATCTCTATTTGATCATGCGATGAGACGATACAATGGTGTGTGTGTGTGTGTGTGTGTGTGTGTGTGTGTGTGTGTGTGTGTGTGTGTGTGTGTGTGTGTGTGTGTGTGTGTGTGTGTGTGTGTGTGCACGCTACATAACTGGCAACTAGTGTGCACTAGGGTGCACTGGAGCACATTGTAACTCCCTTAGGCCACTGTACGTATGGACACAATATTCAAGCGTGCTTTTAAGTTGCAGATGCAGGGAAGCCCTTAAAAGTATGTTTTTAGTCGTGAATATCAAAACGCTCATTCACAAATTTACTGTCACAAATCAGTCAAATGTCTTACGACCAGAAACAAAGCCGCGTTGAGGTATTTCATGTGAGAAATAGATGTTCCATTGTAACAGCACAAAGCTTGCTGTGGCTCTGGTGTGAACAGACTGATCAGGTGTGCGGTGTTGTTTCTGATTAAAAGCCAAGCTCATGCCAGAGCTGGGGAAGCTGTCAGCAGTTTTGTAAGAAAGAAAAAAGCCCTGCTCTCACAGACAATGCATCCTTCATTAGACCACTCTGCCAAGTCCATATCATATAACCTAAGATTTTCCAACAAAGCCCAATCTGCTCACTGCTTCTAAAGCAAAAGGCTGCTTCATAAGCTGATATGAAAGAGGAAATAAAAAGCCTGATGTAAGTGGAAGAGAGGCTCATGAGGATGAATTGAAGTGTTGGCACAGGCTTGACATACTTTGTGCATTGATTTATTACTCACATTTACCCAAAATCTGTCTCAGATATATCTTGGAGAATGAAATGAGAACTTCCCACTGTCTGTCAGGTTGTTTTTGTCTCACTTCTCCTCAGGTTGGACTATTTATTTACAGTCAACAGAGTTGGAGATCCACATGTGGGATGAATCAAGAGTTTTGAATAGTTATCACCGTCCTGGCTAACCTTTGCTGTACTGCCATAAATGTGAAACAAAAATAGGGAAGTCATTCTACTGAGTCCCAGAACTGTTTACTTTGTCTAAGTTGTCTCGAGGATTATCAACACACTGTAAGTCTACTTCCCTCCTTTTTGTTGCATGTGAGTGAAAAAAAAGCGAGTTCCCTTATAGGTTCAGTGCTGGACTTATTATGACACGCACACAGGCACTGCTCTTATATCCCTTCATTCCTGATCTTGGAGTATGATGTTTTGGCATATAACTCACATATATACCAAACAGTGACACTTAAAAAAAGAGGGAGATACAATTTAAATCACCCTTAAATAAATACTTAATCCACAAAATTACTAGTTTTTGGGGCGAATGAAAAAAACACTTCTGCATACTCTTCAATTGGCCAGTTTGGACAAGTCCGAAGTGTTTTAAATAGTAAGGTTTTAGCGAAATGCACGTGTTTGGGAAGTACTTAACAACATTTTTGGATTCTCGGTTCACAGTGGAGGCATGCGAGAATATCAAAGTATTCCTTTAATTTGCAAAATTCTGCGTGTGACTCCAGCTTTCTTGTTACTCCCATGTGCTTTTTATCAAACAAAAAATACAAAATAGTATGTTATTATTTAATATTGTTAATAGTACAAGTAGTATAATAAATAAAATACAAAGTTGAAAAAAAAGAAAATGATAAAATTAACGATAAAGTAGAAATGCTAAAGGATAAAAAAGTAAACCATCTATGATAATTAGGTCAACATGAAGATTCATTTATCTATCAATCAATTCATTGTTTGGTCTATTAAATGTTGCTATATAGAAAGTACAACTATATAGAAAAGGTTATGGCAATTTTGCTTGAAAAATGACTCTAACCATCAATTGATTATCAAAAGATTTGGCGATTATTTTCTTTTGATGGACTAATCGATAAATTGACCTATTGTTGCAGCTCAAATCATGCTGATGTTAGCAGATGTAAGGGTTGTCAGATTCTATCCTTGTTTATTTCATATTTAATTTTTCTTTTTTTTCCTGTATAAACTCAATAAAGACAGCATGGATAAATGAGAATAGACCCAGAATAAGTCAAAATGAATATGATTATAATTTGTGTGACTTGGGATGTTTAGGATTAACCAACAACAGGTTAGAGCCCTCTAACCTTTAAATTTAAAGCTACTGACTATCACTGTCGGTTCACTACACTCACAGACATGTTTTTATTTTCTACTTTGTCCCCCTGGTAGCAGACTCTGGCTTTGTCGTGAACGATGGCCGACCCTTTGAGGCCGTGCCAGCTCCTGAACACTCTGAGCTGATTATTTTGACATCTTATGGCAAGTAGAACTCTCCTCTCAGCGGGTTGTTCTCAAGCACAGTGAAGAAGCATTCCTTTGTTAAGTGTTTGTGTCACACTTAAAGGATTAGAAAGCATTTGAAAAGCACAAGGAATAATGTTTGCAATCACCTACTGAATAGTTTTACCATTCAGGTTATCCAGGCAATGAACCGCACATGTATTAGCAACTTTGCAGGAATACTGTGAACGAGTATAGAAAACCAGGTGGGCACTGTTCCAAGAGCTAGCAGGGGTTCACTGTGTGGAAGAGTTTGTGTTACCCCTATGATATTTTACCCATTTGACAGAATGTGCGTTTATGTTCCCATATTTCATAGTTTCGGCCAGGGTCATTTTAAATCCCCTCACCTGTATCTCCCATTTAAATCTTCACATCAATGCATGTCTGAGTCCAAACTGGGAAAGGCGTGCTGGGATAAATCACGGCAGACATTTCTACCTATAGATGGTTCCCATACATCTCCGATTTTATTGTGTCTTCGGATCCTCTGTCTTGATGTGGCTTTGGTATGGTGACAGAGGTTTTTGGTTTCTGACTGGAGGAAGGAGAGGGAATGAGGGCCTCTGCTGGGCAGGTTGTGGCACTGATTACTTCAGCACAAATACTGTACACTAGAAAAGATAGAAGATAAAATGGAGGAAAATATTAAATCCAACATAAGGATACTATAGTTGTCTTGTCTGCTGCCATCCTTTTCTCTGTCTGGTCTGTCTTTCTTTACTTATTTTTTACTTATTAACTCATGGATTGTAGTCGAGATATCAGATTTTCTCTACACGATCATAGTGGCCAAATGAATTGATATTAAAGATATTATTGCCATATCTATAGAGAATTTGAAAGAATAAAATGATGATTACCTTAATCATCACCTTAACCTTAACTCTGCTTGTTGTGTTTTTTTGGGGGGCAAATTGATTACATTCAAAATACAAGAGTAAAGAAGAGTACAGAGCGTATAACCATTACTGTTTAAATAAAATGATTTGAGATGCGCTGGAGTATTTACACTATATTAACATATGCATATTATTAACATGATATAAACATTTCATTTTGAAATATCACGGTTATTCTCAATACCTTCATAACATGAGTCGCGACACCCCTAATTGTCTTTGGTGTTATTTCTTGTTGGATGCATACTTCCCTGTTTTGTGCATGTTTAGTAGGTTGTGTACATGACATTTATGAGATATCTATTTCTATTTAAATTTTAGGGGGCCTTTTTAACATCTGCCTATGGACAGCAGCGTCCGTAACTCTTTTTAATCAACAGTTCTTTTTTACTGTTGAGCAATTAGCATTGCTCCCATAAAATAAAGTAATAACTTAAAAATAAAAATAAACGATTTTCTCGCTCACTTCTATTGGTATCTAGCCATATTTTGGTTTTGTTTGACTACATTTTGAGATATCTGCCTCTTACATTTCTGCCATCCCAGCACAATGGAGGTGAATACAATTGTATTTGAAAATATTAAAAAACATATAAAAAGCAACTTGATAGAAACAATCCTTATTGAAAAATTGACAGAATGTTCTGTGGATTATCCCGAGTGACTGAAGATCGCTGTTGAAATGTTTAAAATTAAATTTAGGATTCTCAGTACTTTGAGAATCATAAAAGGTCTGGATCTCTATTTTTTGGCATAAATCTCAGAGACAGATGTGTCCAAACTTTGGCCAATAACACCACTATCAAACTATCTGCACGGTTAAATACAGCTATCGCTCAGGGGAATTCTGTTTGGGTGAACCGACCCTTTAACTCACTCCTGGATTCAGATAAATAGATCGCTTAAAAGATCCTGAGTGAGAACTCAAAGTGTCAGTCATGTTCTCCAGTTTCAACTCTCTGAATGACTGAGGGGAGATGGACATCACTTAGGGATCCCCAGGGGAAGAAATTCCTCCAAGACTTAGTGTTTCTCTCGGAGCTCCTCACAAATGAGTTTCCCAAGCCAATTCCATTAAGAGACTTCACCAAATGTATAACCAGCCAAAGGGCAGGGTTTTGTCAGACAAACCTCTGAAGGTGTAATCCATAGTGTTGGAAGCAGAGAGGCTGACCTTTGGTTTAAACTATCTGATGTGTATCTTCTTCACAGTGAACTATACATTTATATAAAAGTTTAAACAAATGTTGACCTCTGCTGGAGCTTTTGAGTCAAATTTGCACACATGGCTGCTGGCAGGCAGGGTGAGCAGGTTGGTTATAAATGACCGGAGGAGAAATGAGTGACGTGTCTCAAATGTTTACATGAGGCCCCTTTTTCTTCTGCTCAGGATCTGAGAGGCTGTTTGGCAGACCAGCATTTCCCCCCTATGCCTTCTCAGAGGTTGTGTTACGGTGTCCATACATCACCCTGACATGGGTGCACTCATTGAAACGGCCCGGCTAGACCCTGTCTCTGGATGATGACATATTTGCCATTCCACTCAGTGAGGTGTGTGAGCACCTTATCACCTATCACTGTCAGAGAATCCACCAGCTCAAGCCATACACATCCAACTTAATTAAAAGATATACGTATATTGGGCGATTTCACTTCTTTATGTCTTTTAGTGGTTCATGGATGATCTAATTAGTGGCAAGACCTCAACTTTTAGGCTCCGACATCGATACTGCCTGGGAGTCCCCTTCGACACAACTTCCCCTGCTCCTCCTGGGGGTAATGGAGGGAGGAAGAATGTGAAGTGAGGAAGTAAGTTTCCTCCAGGCAGATAGCTGGATGGAGAGGCTGAGAGACGGACAGATGACAATGGCAGGGAGGCCGGGGTCTGAGTGTCGCCTCAGGGAGACCTAGACCCCGCTACGTGTTGGCTCCGGCCGCTACGCTAAGTGCACCGATCTGAGGCCTTCACAGCGGATTTGGCAAGGTGATCCCTCCACCCAGCCCCCATCCATCTCCTGCCAGCCGCTCCCCGCCTCACCCCTCTCTCTTCTTCCTCCCTTCATTGACACCCAACCAGGAGGTGATGAGTTGACACAGAGGGTGAAGACGGCTGTGGGAGTGTTATCTCCACCATTACCGCTTTGGTATCCTTTTTTTAGTGGTCATCTAATTATGTATGCATTTTAGTTTTTTTGCAACAGCACAATTGAAAATCTGATTGAGATTTTTTCTTGTCCATGTCTGTGTTTTTCTTCTTTTTTTTCCGTTCCATATATGTATGTATATGTGTGTGTGCTGTGTTTGTATGTATGTATGTAGGAATTATAGCCCAATTAATATTCTTTTTTTTCATATACTGCTTTTGATATTTTAAAAAAGTCTTATTACGACATATCAGTAGATAGGATCTTTTGCTTTTTACATAGATACATATGAAAAACAATCTTAGATTATTCTTTTTTTTAATTTCATGAATTGTAACTAAGATAAATACTGAACAGAACTTTTTACAGTTATACAATTAACTTGTCAGTACTCTGTTAAAATGACCTCAAACCTTATTTGTCATCTCTGCTGCAATGTCTTGTTACTTATCAGGGGACATATACATGGCACCAATATATCTGCAATAAGCTTATATTGTACTTTAAAAGGATGATTTCGGTTTTGCTGTAAACTGTCTAATCGACTTGTGATTGGGTTTTATGCCCCATTGAACTTTGCTGTGACAATGTCGTCGTGTTCCCAAAACTCTGCAATTGCTGTAGTGAGTATAATGTTATCATAATCAATAGAAATGAGAGCCAAAACTACAAAATAAGAAGCGAGTTTTAGTAAATCACACTTTTCCTTTAATGGAAGGAGGCCAGGGTTGTGGTGAGCGAGGGGTCAGCTGGTTATACAGGCTGACAAATTGTTTCATACACATGAAAACAGGCCTGAGGCTCTTCTGATCCCTCCAGCAGTCAGACACCGTGTCTCCACCTCTATGGTGAATGACACTGAACATTGCCTCCTGTAGAGAGGCTGCATTGTTTCTTATGCAGGGTTTAGAAAGCCGATATCAAATTCTGCTCTATTCAAAGAACCTCTGTTTTATTAGGAAGACAGACAGGTGATTGCAGCTTTTAAGACTTTATGTCACAGGCTGAAATGCCACAGCTCAGAGGAGAGGTGGAAAACCTGATGATGAAAGATGTAGAGGTGTACAAGTATTGAGTTACAACAGCATTCCTTGAAGTAAACTTCGGGTATTGCGATGCTGTAGTATCTGTCGTGTCTTGTGTCATGGTTCCAGTCTCTCTCTCTCTCTTTCCTTTTATTTCCCATCTCTCAAGGTGTTGATGTTGAGGTGAATGACTTGACAGATGAAGTTATACTCTTTATGACAACAGCCCCAAGGTTTTCTCTCCGGTCAGCGCTGTAAATTTCGAGGCGGGTGTTACAATGATTGACGGCCTTATGACAGAGCTTTGCAAATCCTCTAATCCGTTCATAAAGCTCAATAGGGGGCACTTGATGCACTTTATCCTAGAACCTCTCCCCATCTGGCTTCTGTAAAAGACACTCGGCCCCGTCAGGTGCTTGACGGGAGCTGATGACATGCAGCGTCGAGAGCTTTTGTGAGACACGACTTCTCATCACGAAGATTCTGAGTATTAATGAAGCATGTAGATAGAAGGAGACACTTAATACACACACTTGTTCTGAATACACCTCAATTCTTTGGCCAGATGAGGGCAAACAAGGGTAAGGATATACTGTACAAGGCAGACTAGAATTTATATGTGCTGTCCATGGGTGCAGATTGCTGGGATCTCTGTAGTTTTATGGCCATATGGATCAGAGAACAGCTTGCGGTCTGTGACTGAGTGTCTTGGTTACAGTCTGTGATCTATGGATGTGTGTCCCGCTCCAGTGACAGTCTGAGTGCCTCCTTCTCACAGATGCCTTTAATCTCATGGAGACAAAGATGAACCTGAAAACCGCTAAGAGATTTAAACTCACACATAGAATAAGATTGTAAAGTAGTATTTTACATAAACTGAGCGTGATTTGAGCAGCCCTGATTTGTAACAAAAAGTACATTTAGATTAATTCCCACTAATGTGCTACTTTTGCTGTAGTACACAAGTCAGTAAGTTTCCGACAGTGATTCGTTTGATTCAGTTGACTCAGTTATTGAACGCTGCCACCTGGTGCAAATATTGAGTAACTAACTCTCATGGTGAGGAATTGATTTTGATGCAGGTCTGATGACGTTTGTGTTGCAGAGGATTTTGTTGTGACTGTGAATCTTTTCATCTGAAAAAATATAATATATAACCCTCATGTACAGTGCTTTTTATAGACTAGTTTTGTACTGAGCTGAACGTGAAAGCTCCAACTGGCAACTGACTGATCTTATTCATCTTACTGAACTGTGGACAGTCAGAATCAGTGATGAACATGGAGGCCCTACTGCAGTGCACGCAGCGGAGGACCATTAGAGCCGTGGAGTCTCAATCAATCTAGATAAATAAATCATTGTGTGCCTCATTTATGAGCACGACCTCTGTTCTCTGCAATCTTAAAAATAAAAGTATATATTTTAAATGATTAAGGTTAAGGCAGCTCAACCAATTACAGCATGGGTATTTACAAAGCTAAAAAACTGTAAAAAGACACATTTTTCTGCAGGAAATCATAGAGCATCTTAGTTAAAGTGTGTTTATGTGTACTGAGGTTATCTTTTGCATGCCCCAATTTAAAAATCATAACGGATGAGTTCCTTAGGCATCCTCTCTAGACTGAAATGGGTCACAAACAGCTCTCTGTACAAAATATGCAAATATGTCATGTGAGATATTGAACCCATTCCCAGACTCAATATCATGTCAGCACAACACTTATAACACCATGTCTGCATAGAGAAGGAAACATGTTTTACCTCCAGAAAAACAACACTTATGCATTTTCTTTTAACTCTTTAATCATTTTCTTCTATGAACAGTATGTCTGAATTATATTGGATTTAAAATTTTGAAATTATCGTTTATTTCTCTGCAGTACTGGCTTTTCACTGTTTACAGCTTCTGTTTCTGTGTCCGGGTCAAATGGCACCAATTTCGGTTAAGCCGTGTGTTGTGTCAGTAGGTTAACTTTGAGTCCCCTCGTGTTTTACCCACTGATGTCTATCACACCTGCCAATCAGGGGCACATTCATCAACAATGGTGTTTAGCGGAGTGGGGCAGAGAAAGTTATCCCTTCCCCCCCTACATCCATCACTCTGGCTGTATACCGTCATCTGGCAGCAGACGTAATATATAGAAATATGTACATTTATATAACCACTTATTCGGATTGTTCAGGAAGATTCTTCACAGATTGATGAGCTCAGTTTCTCTCCATCATGGCCTCTGAGACCAGGCTGGATTCCTTCGCTGTCTTTCTCTGTCTCTCTGTCCCAGCCAGGTAAAGTGGAGGTTTGGCTTCAGGTGATTTGGAGAAGATCTTATCTTCTGTTAACAGTGGAATGACACCATAATGGAGCAGCAGGGGTGCAATTACCTTTTAGCCCTCCTTCTTCTCCGCCTTCGCCTCAGCCTTCACTGACAAATTAAGATTAATGACAGAGATAAGTAAGCAAACTGCCTGCCTTCCAATATCGCACAGTCAGGTTAAGTGAGAAAGCACCTAACGAGCACAGCGATGTACAGCTCGTCGCTTGGTGTTGTTCTCTCATACCTGTTCCCTTTAACTCCTCCTTTTTCCTTGTTTAATTTGACATAAACACAATCATGCCAGTACAATGTGTAGTGAGATAGAGGCCTTTTTCTCCATTGAAATAGATTTATTAAAATATGATTTTATAAGGGAGCCCATACAAAACCAAATATAATTGTATTTTTTATTCTCTCTTTTTTTTGTCGAATTTTGCATTTATATGAAAACCAGTTTCTATGTAACAAAATTTGAGTCTTTAAAGGTGCAATATGTAAGATGTAGCCAAACGTTCTAAACAAATAGGTGGCGGCATTTCACCTCTATTACTGGGTCTATACAATCTAAATTTACAGTCATCAGTAAAAAAAAAAAAAAAAAAAAAAAAGAAATAGAAATTGGCCAGTACTAACTAACTAATTGATTAAATCCAATGTGGCATAAATGAGAAATCCTTACTGCCGAAGGCCCATCTCTCAGGCGAAGTGGTCTCCTGGTGGCGGCGAGGACAAAAGCAGAATACGAGTCGTTTCAGCCACTTTGGATTTAATCCAATAAGAAACATACTGACCCTGTGCCTTTGACGTGATATCCAACCCATAACAGAGTAGGTTATAGAAAGTATAGAGGAATAAGTGTGTAGTGTGTTGAATGTGTAATGTACTTTATCTCAGCTATTGTTAAATCGGGACCATAAATGTTCAATACCTAATAAGAAAATGCAACAGGGACACTTTGAGAGGCCCACACCCATTTTACTGGCACTGTGGAGGAAGGTCACCCAGTAGTGATAAGGACATCAAATCAAAGGGCTTTGGCGCATGATTGGAGTTTTTAAGGTTGATAGACTCCAGTTAAGACAGAGGAATGATTATTTTGTCTTGGCACCTGTGTAATCTGCTATATTTATTTCATTTATAAGATTGTATCTATGTATTTGTAGATGAGGAGCCTTTGAAGGTGATTGTGAAAGTGTTAAGACAAGTGCTGAAGACCCCCCCCACACACACACACACACACACACACACACACACACATACATACACCTATACCTTTTAACTTCCAGAGGTTGAAGACCAGAAGAGCAGACCCCTTCCCCCAACCCGCTATGTGCTCCACCAGAGTGGACTCTACCCCCCCGCAGCTGGAGGTGTCTGTTTCACAGGCCTCTGTAATGCGGGACCTAGGAGGATAAGGTTTCACAGGTACCAAAGTTCCCGCTTTAATCCTATCACACAGAGTGCATGGTCAGGGCTCAGGGCTTCTGCATAATCCCGGGTTTATCCATTCTGGTGAGCCAAGACACAGAGAGTATGCAAAGAGGAAGAGATTACTGCCCATCTCTGATTTTATTCAATCAATGTTTGCACAGCAAACGGTGAGAGGGATCTCTCAATAGCAATTCAGCTATTCCACACCTCAGTGCACACGGGAGAAGATGGGTAATAGATATAGTTAAATATCTCCTCCAGCAGCTGTAAAACAGTTTGACGTTCAGAATCGATCAATTTAAAATGTCTTCATTCATGTCTAGGAGGAGCCTTTTATTTTTTATCATTGCTAAAGAGGGATGGCTAAAGATACGTACTGCATATAGTATGTGACAACTGACAATTTTTGACATTAAATTAAGTCAAGTTTTACTATTTTGTTCTTGCATGTCTTTTAGTTTAGCTGCAGTTTGTCAGAGGTCAGATTGTGTCAATGATGACTTTCAAAGGGTGAAAAATAAAATAAGAGGGTCTCTAATGGCTGACAGTTCTGTGCTGTGTTGTGAAGAGCTTATCAATTTCACAGCATGAGATTTAGCACTGAAACAGTCTCTCACACAGTCTTTGACGTGGCCTCCTCCGGAGAATACAACCTGCCCCGGCTTCACACTGAGTCCCAGTCACAGCTGAGGGGTTACATCAGGCTGCATCATGAATATTTTGCTAGGAGCAGGTTGTTGACAGGTGGGAAAATAAATGTTAAAATTTGGATATTGGTCACTGTAACTCAATACCTTTAGTAGTCTAAAACAGTGTGTTTTTAGAATGAAAACAGCCAAAAACAGATGTATTAAACTAATGAATAAAATTTAACTTTGAAAAAGCAGATGGTCCTCCAAACCTAAAGAAGGCATGGTGGATTTTCACTCTTCCTGAAATGCTTTTGATTCATTGTAGAAAGCACGCATCCTCAGAAACTCAATACATATTCACACTGAGGACCACAAAGCAGATTGCTGCATCCTTCCACAGGTCCCTTGAAGTGTGAGACTTGAAGGAAGAGTGGTTCTTTTGAAGGCAGGTAGAAGGCGTTGCAGGGCTGAGAGGTGCTGGAAAGGGCATGTCCAAACAGACTTTAGGCCCTGAGTGATGGGACACGGGAAACGGTAAGAGGACACCTCGCCCCTGCTCGCATGTCAACACAGTCATGTGAATCACAGCTGTGAGAGCGTCTGAAGATCCAGGAGACAATAGATGCTGACTCTGAGCAAGATCTATCTCAGCTTCTACAGATTCAGCAAGCTTTGTTTTGATCATTATAGAAATCATCAATGCTTGTTTTTCCATTGTTGTTTTTTTCAAATCCTTTCAAATAAATTAAACAGATCTATAATAATAATTTATCTCTCATCAAGGCTTTTGCAGGTCGATCCCAAATGGAAGTGGATACAGTTAAGATGCAATGCGTAACTGGAGTTTAAAGAGCTGAAGTTAAGCATTACTTCTACCGTGAGCCATGAATTAATGAAGGTAAGTAATGTAAGACATTCATTCCGTTGACTCAAACTCTTGCAATAATAAGCCAAAAATAACGGATAATGTGTTGAAATGGATCCAGTCAACTTAAACCTAATTGGTAAAATCATTGAAATTGAGTGCTTTAAGTAACTTAATGAATGAACAGATGAAGTTAGCAAATGTCAGTCAAAATAGTTAAATGGACAAATGGTTGAAATAGATAGATTTGTGAATAAACAGTCAAAATCGTTGAAAGATAACCTGTTTAAATGTAAAAAAATGCTTAATGTTCAGGTATTTCAACCATTTATTAATTACAATTAGCCTAAATGTACTGCTAAAAGTAAGATAGTACTCCTAATAACAGTAAAAACTTGACCAAACCTAAACACTGACAGTTAATTTGTATGATAACATTATTGTAACTATATCCACTTTTGTATATTTAATAGTGTGAAAATATTTTATCATATTTGACAAGTTCACAAATTTCGAACAACACAGGTTGTGTTGTGAAGAGATGCTTGAGTTCATCTGACAAAAAGTTGGGAACCATTGGTCTCTCCCAAGTCTTGAGTTTTCTAGACATTGGAAATGACTCTGAAAATCCAAGCATGTGAGTAATTTGCAGTGCTTCCTATTTAACTTTTTATTCTGTCTTTCTTTAGTTTGACCCTTTGACAGAAATGACCCATGAGAAAAAAGACAAACAAAAGAAAAAACGCTAAAAAAGTTCTCTTGTACTCCTGTTTCAGGGAGAGGTGGTTGACTTGAAATTTGGTAGGAGATGTCTTTTTACATTTATGTCGCCTGAGAGATAGAGGGCAGCAGAGATCAATTAATCCCCATATGCCTCTTCACACTTTACTCTGCAACCTCTCTCACCCTCATTTTAATTTAACCCTTGAATATTCCCCCCCAAAATGTGACTCACTCATCAACTACAAATGTTTTGCACTTGTTCCATTCTTTCAGTAAACCTGGAACATTAATTGACAAATATACAAATAAAGTTTGGCTGTACTTATTTTTTTTAATTCTTGCTTCAATCAGAAAGGATAGGTGGACGGCCAAGTAAGTTATTCAGTTACAAGGTATTTGCGTTGGTGTTTGGTGCAACCAATAAAATGTTTGAATAAAAAACAAGCACAAAACAAAAAGGGGAACAACCATGTCTCATTTGTTGATTTACATTCACTTATTTTATTCAAACCATTGTTTTTGTCACATAAAATACACAAAAAATGTTATTGGGTTTATGTATATATATTGATTTATGTCTGTAATTCTCCATTACAGTTATTCCTGAAAGTCTTGATGAGCAATTTATCAATGTCACTGAAAACCTACTCCATTGCAGGCCACTAATACATCATTATCTCCTTGGGTGCGTCCTCTGTAGGCCTCTCCTGCTCCCGCCTATGTGTGTAGGCTGCGTGGTCGTACATGTAGATCAAGGCCACGGCAAAGAGAGAGAGCCCCGTGTAAAGGAGGACCAGGTAGTATCCTAGCTTCAACTCTGAAGACTTGTTCTTCAGCTCTGCTTGAATATCGCCGGAGTAGAGTTGTACCAAATCCTCTGCCATGCTGGTCACGATGACGTTCACCACAAATAATACGAGGGCCACAACGGAAAAACATGCTGTAGGAGAGATAGAGAATATGAAATGTCTTAAAATATCTTAAAGTATCTTCATTGGTGCAATGAAAGAAATATGCTGATTTGTTTCTGTCAATCCCACTTCGATCACACCCAGATGTTTAGTGCTTTAACGTTTATCTCACTTACCGCTGAGCGAGCTGCAGACGTAGATGCCAATAGGCCCCATGTAGGTCTCATAAGGGTTGCTGACGCTGTTGTAGAGGGAAATAAGGATGCTGCAGGCGGAAAACAGCAGACACAGGGCCAACAGGCACACAACCAAAGTGTGCAGCACGATAGGGGTAACTACAGTGGTTTGTGCCAACTTAGGAATCACTACAAACACACACACACACACACACACACACACACACACACACACACACACACACACACACACACACACACACACACACACACACACACACACACACACACACACACACAGGGAACAAAAACATTCTGGTTATAGAAGAGTTAACATGCATTATAAGACATACTGGTGAAACCTTGTGAGCAGGCCTATGCTTTACAATCAAGAAGAATACTTGAAGGTGTTATCCAATTGTTACAATAATCTTCTAGAAATTACGTGCCGTATTATTGTCTTGTCAAAGTAATTAAGTCTTGTTTTAAAGAGTCAGCTCACCCAAATTAAAAAGCTAACAAACAACATATTTTTTCATTTACCAACCGTTTATGATACTAGAGTTTTCTTTGGAAATACTCTTGACACAAGAAATAGTACCTATACAAAAATTATTGATGGTGTGTTTTTTTTTTTTATTGTTCTTTTCATTATCCAGAGTAACAGGATATAGATATAGACATTAACTGAATTGTTTATCATCAAATTAATTAATCATACACCATCAATTTGGTGATTAGTATATCTTCAAAATAAACAGGGATTACAATTCAGGTGTTAACCCGTTCAGTGAAGCAACAAATTGGTCAACACAGGAATAAAATGACAGTATAGTATATTAACAAAGAATTGAATGAATCAGCTCCATTGTTATCGATACCCAATGTAGCTATGTGAGTCAGTATCGGCCCGATATTGGCATTGGGTGCTGCCCAACTGCGAAGACATACTGCTGTGGAACTTATTTCAATTTCCTTTTTCAGAGCTGTTGTTTGTAGGCAGGAATACAAGGCAAAATAAAAACCCAAATCATCAGCATGGCTATAAATTCTTGAGGTATGTAAGTGAGAAAATATCTACCTTGAAATTTGTCCTGACCGCCAAAAAGGGGGCAAAGGATTCTGTTCATATTCCCTTCAAAAAGCGTCAAAGTGACCACAGCCGATCCATTGGAGAAGCTACTTCCTTTCGTTGTGCACTCCATGGTCGTCTCAGCCCACTGTGTCGACATGCAAAACCCCAACACACCAACAGACGTGGCAGTAACCAGCGCACTGGACATGAAATGCAGAGCCTTCTTAGCGGATGGCATTTTCGCTGTATCCCAGTTGCGATAGTTAAGTCTAAATCCTAGCGTCTCTTCTCCAAAACTCAGATGAAGCCTCAGAAGCAGATTAGGACCCTCTGATCCTCTGAAGATCTTTGTATGAGTTACCTTCCTGGGCGGAGTGGACTGCTGGTCATAAAATCTCTAGATTATGGTAGTGACCTTTGGTTCGCAAAGGAAAACATAGAGCTGGTTGTCATGGTAGGACACCAGTTTCCTTAACAGTTGAGGCATGATAACTGCGTCATGTCTGGTCTCATCTCATCTCTGAACTGAGTGTACTGTTAGGGTTGTGAAATGTTTTCTGAGGTGTTAACAGTGGATACACAATTAAAACAAAACAGCTTCAGGACATGTAAGAAGGCACTTTAGTGTCCTGTTGTTCAGTATCTACACACCCACCTGTGATGCACTGTGAGAGAATCACGTTGACAGTCATCGATTCAAAGTCCTGTTCTTGAAATTGCAGGGTCATAAAACATAATGCAGATTAATTATTTACTTACTTAAAAAAGTTACTGTAAAAGGAATGATCTTCTGATCATCATGTATGTGTCATCAATGATGTAAGAAAGCCATGATGACGCAGACGTGAGGATATGTTTGGCTCATTGAGGCAATAATACCACAAATAAAGAGCAGAGAAGACTGACCTCTGGCCTCTATAATCGCGTCATTTTACACTGTAAGCCACCTGGTTGGTGCCATTGATTTATCGCACCACATTTTAGAAGAGAACACTCTTTTCCCAGCATTATCGGAGCTATAAAGCTTTGGGACTTCTTGGTTCATGGTAATCATAGATAACCTCTTTATACTTTTGCATAATATTTTTTACCAATCCCCTTACATCTGGGTGGAATGATAATTTGTAAATGTATCAACAGGGTCATATTAAGTTCTCTAATAAATGTTTGAAATAAAGATTTAGAAGTCCTACCTTATCAAAGTCTTGCTCAAGATCCTACAGAAAATGTTTAAAATGTAGAAATTAAACATTATATATGTATACCTACATACATTATGTTATGAAGAAGCAATGTTACACATTACAGTAAGTATTACAGTACCAATCAAAAGTTTGGACACACCTTCTCATTCAACTACTTTGAAGAATCTAAAAATAGATTGGGGCGGCTGTGGCGTAGTGGAGAGCAAGGTAGTTCTCCATTCCGAGTATCGGTGGTTCGATACCCGGCTTCGGCAGTCGATGTGTCCTTGGGCAAGACACTTAACCCCAAGTTGCTCCCGAAGGCTTGCCATCGGTGTGGACTGGATGTTGCATGAATGCTAGTTAGAGTCTGATGGTGGCACCTTGCATGGTAGCCTGTCATCAGTGTGTGAATGGGTGAATGATATGTAATATACTACTGACTGTAAGTCGCTTTGGATAAAAGCGTCTGCTAAATGACTGTAATGTAATGTAATATAAAAACATATTCTGGTTTGTTGAGCATTTGTCTGTTTACCACATAATTCCATATGTGTTCCTTCATAGTTTGGATGTCTTCAATATTAATCTACAATGTAGAAAAAAAATAAAGAAAAACCATCGAATGAGAAGGTGTGTCCAAACTTTTGACTGGTACTGTATATATATATAAAATAAATACAAATAAAAATAATATATATATATATATATATATATATATATATATATAATAAATAAAATAAATACAAATAAAAATAATATATATATATATATAAATAAAAAAATAAAATAAAAATAAAAATAAAAATAAAAATAAAAATAAAAATAAGAATAAAATAAATAAATAAATACCATTGAATGAGAAGGTGTGTCCAAACTTTTGACTGGTACTGTATATAAAACTCATTATAACGCACTGGGTAACCCATTCAAATGATTGATATCCGTGTGTGTAACAATAAACCTATAAAAGTTTTATTTCAACAGGAATCAAATGGAAAAACAAACATTTCCAAAGACACGGGGACAAAGTGGACAACCCCCACAAGGAAGCACACATGTTGTAATAAAACAAGCGGCCAGACTGTGGCTCCCTTCCCTCTGCAGACCGGCGGAGGAGGACCGTGTGCTCGCTGACAGCCAGTTGTGTTATGTTGGAGTAAACGCAAACTCCTCCTCCCCGGTGACAGGCGGCCACACCGGAGCGTCGCCTCGCCTTTTCCAACACAGTCCGCGCTCCAGGACTTACTGTCGGTGTCCATCAAGGTGAGTGATACGGTTACTTCATGTCATCTATCCGTCTTTTGCATCTCATTCGGCGGCACCTTTTTTTTTTTCTGTCGTTTTTTTTTTTCCAGTAAAAACGCCGCGTTACCTGTCCTTTACGCACAGCAGCGCACGGCTGATTATTGGGTTTATTATTATTATATATATAGCTTGAGCTTTATAATGTGTCAGTGAATGCTTTACTGCAAACCAGCGATGGATATCAGGGGGTTTCTGTTTGACACCCTGCAGCGACTTGAGTCAAACCGGTGTGTCAATGTGGGTTAATGGAGCAAGCGTTTGGAGTTGTCTGTCCTCAACTCGTGGTCTTTTTTGTTGTTTTTTTTGTCTTTTTTCCCTCTTGTGTATATTTTGTTTTGCTTTTTTTGGGGGGTTTATCGCAATAAAGATGAACTATCTTGTTTTTCCCCATTTGGTGGGTCTATGTGGGCTGCAGTTGAGCCAGTTTCAACATGTCGGTGAATAGAGGCTATTGGTACTTCAGATATCATGGATGGATCTGCTAAGACTTGTTACTGTAGGAGGACTCTTCAAGGTTTTTGGAGTTATGTGTGAAGATGTTGACTCTTTTGGTTGCTAAATGTTGAGTTGACTGCAAAGATTTTCCTTTTTTAAAAGTGGTTTGAGATACAATAATCATTGATATCACACATGATATTAATCTCCCTAGGGAAGGTCTCTTCCCCTGGGGAGGTCAGAGGTCACGGTCAGCAACAGGTCAGCATCCTTGGAGCAGATGTAATATTTTGCTGGTTAAGGAGAAGGGGAGATGGACCGAGTCTGACATTTGTCTTATCAGACCATGGAAATTTAAAGTGAAATGAACCAAGACACCATCAAGATTGTGCTCCACTGACCATTAACGAGATAACTTTGTGACTTTGACAGCCTGTATTCCTGAAAAGACTTTCACCATTATAAAAAACAGAAATAACAAACTCTAACTCTAATTCTGCTTACTTTTGTCATGTTTTTAGCATTTGGTGCTTTATAGGGCCTGTATGGATAGCTTGTGTGTGTTAACAGCTGTGATGCAACTGTATTTTGGGTTTTAACGCGACAGCATGACTGGACAACAAGCTGAGTTCATCAGTGTCAGAGAGACGCTGCTAAATTACTTCTAACAAATGTTGTAGTCTGTCTGACAGGGACAGGTACTGCAGACCGAGCATGGCCGCCATAAGGATCAACAGAAGAGGACAAGATGGCAAATTTTAACTTTTGTCCCTCGTGACAATAAGAAATGTCTCTCTCAAACAAGGGTTGCAAAATCAGCCCCTCTCCGTCAGTATGTAGCACTCCATGAGGTTTCTGTGACTTCCCGTTTCTGCTCAACAATGATCACTTATTTCCATTAATAAGGTAACATTCTCAGAAAAACCTGACTTCTCTGTACTCACAGGCCAACCTTTCAAAACGCACAGAGCTCTTATTCAATGGAACCAGCCACCAGACGTTACCTGACAATAAACTATCCAGCTTTTCATTGTCACTCTGTTGCTAGGGAAACAGCTTTGGTCCAAGTTTACTTTCTGTCAGCTACTGCTTTGGTAAACATTACAACAGATATTACAAAGTGAAGTATTTAGAATGTTTATCTTACACATTTTAAAAGAGAGATGCATCAAAACACACCTGACTGCTTTAAACTAGTGATTTAGTTTCATATTCACCTTGATGTTAACTGTCTTCAGTCTCACACATAAACAGTCTGTCTGCCTGTGATATTTCAGTGTGCACACCATTTCAATTATACAGTATAGACCCTGGGAAGAATGGTAATGGTTGTGGCAGAAGCTAATTAGGATGCATTGAAATAAACAAATAGTCACGCCGAGACAAATGAGACTGTGTAAGGACGCAGGAAATAACATTAAACCGCTGAGCGCTGTCGGCAGGTTGATTCGGCTTTCATCTCCTTACGATTCATATTTGACTCCAGCTAAATTCGATTCTCTTTGTGGGGTCTCAGGAGTGAGAATATCAAATGCGTATCATGTGAAGTGATGTATTTCACTGGGAAGGTGTAGGTTTTGTGTACAGTGTGTAGGTCTCTAAATTAAATGGTGCCAAAACTCAACAGGATTGTAATTGCGGGAGCTATTTTCAACCTGCATTTAATTGCTGTGTAACGCACTGCCAAGATGTTCCCCTCTAGTTTTGTTTTTTTCCAGTTTTATTTATATATATATATATATATATATATATATATAGATAGAGCTGTAAGAAGGCATATTGTAACACTTGTGAAGTGCATGTTACTTGTGCGTGGGTGCACACTGCGAAACGAACAGATGTGGTGATTAATGAAATCCACGGTGAGGTGGAGAGGAGCGAGTGGCACATATACCTGGAGTTTCTAACAGCTTGCTGGTTATAAACCTCAAATTGCCAGCCTGGAGTAAATCCCTGCAGCTCGCCCACCCTCTATTTCTCCGCCACCTCTCTCTAAGTCTCGGAAACACTCAGATTCTAACTTTGAGCTGCAAGACTACACGCTGTGATGTGCGCTATCTCTGGCTGCAACCACATTAACTACACTCTCCTTCGATGTGCACTTTTGTCCTCAAATAGGCGGAGAAGGAACTAATTGGTTTAAAGTCACGACAATTCAGAGTGAGCCTGGTCTGACCCAGAACTTGTCAGATATTTGCCAGCAGAAACGGTTTCAGCCAGCCTCGCAGAGGGGCTCATGATTTATGCATTAAAGAGCAGTCATACGATCGTACTCTTGATGCAAACAGCATCTGTATGCAACCTGTTATTTTTCTGCCTGTCTTGGTAAAAGCTTGTTAAAGCACATTAGGCTGCAGCATGTTGCAATCGTAGGCCTGTTTGTGCTCGCGGCTATTGCTACAGAATGCGAACCCTGCAGTCATGCTTCGGATTTGGCATCACGCTTAAATTATTTAGTAAATGATATAACATATCCATGCAGAGTGAGGAGAATTTAACCCACACTTAACCAGGTCAAGCAATGTAATGCTAATGGGAGGGGTTGTTGGGGGGGGAACTGAGAAGCTTGTATTGGATGTGACGTTGTAGTTTAGCAGAAACACTTACTTAAGATTGGAAAGAGTACCAGAGAATAGGAACAGTGACAGCAAAACCATGGAAAGCAGAAGCAGATCATGGGAGCGTTCTATTGCTTCCTGTTTGAAAGGTTAGGATCAGGAAAGCCCCACAGCCTCATGGAGAGCAGGGACCTCACTGACACTGACAGATGTGTCAAAAACTCTGCACAGTCTATGGCTGTTCAAACAGCTACCTGCAGCCCACACACATCTGATCTGTGGCCAGCGCTACTGTTGGTGGCTGCCGGGGAAGGCACAGTGAAACACCGCTGTGGATCTTGATTGATACATGTACAAACTCAAGCTGTGCATATTTGTGTTTGTTTCGGCGGAATTTAAAACTCAGCTGGCCCACTGCGGCAATCAAACAGCTGGACTGAAATCAAGGTCTCTCCCTTTTCAGATGCCTCAGAACTCACCCACCATCTGCTCAAAGGAGGTATTGTAAGTTGAGTTAACGCTGAGGCCGAGCACATGAGACCCAGGGATAATCTTTTGAGGAGATGCTAAATGAAACCCATCTGTAATCCAAAAATAGTGCAACAACCCATTCAAAACCTTTTCTGTATTGACGAGGAGTCGGTCAACTAGAGCTGCAACAATTAGCCGATTGATTGATTAGTAAATGGAAAGAACTGTAATCAGCAACTATTTCGATGATTGATTAAAATCCCTTAAAAACATTTCATGACTCGAAGATCTTCTGCTTTTTTTTGGTCTTGCACTATATTAAATTGAATACTTGTGGGTTTGGACTGTTACTCTGACAAACAAGCCATTTGTTTGCAATATTGGAATTGGAAATGGAGTATTTTCTGTTGTGCTATTGTTAGCCACTGTGGTCAATTTAAATCCAGGGGATGACGAGGAAAGTAAATGCTTGTGACCATGTTATGGCCTCTGCGTGGCCCTGTATTGTGAGCAGATAGATCAGAGGGAGATTTCCGTCTCCAGCTGTTTCACTAGAGGCCTGAAGAGGTGACAGCGTCCAGTATTTTGCAAATGCAGAACCAGAGAAAAAGTCAGGACAATTAAACACAATTTTGTGTGAACGATATATGTCTTAATCATCTTGTGGCCCCCTCAGATTTATCTTAGGACCCCTCAGGGGATCCTGAACCCCATGTTGGGAACCACTTGGTCAAGCCCTTCTGGTTTGAATAAGAGAATATGGCCCAGGGAAGTGCTGCATGATGTCACTTCACCAAGCTGTAATATGGGTGTTTTCCCGCCTCCAGGCCACACATAGTTTCTCTATTGTATTTCTGTCAGTTGCTACATGAGCGAATTACAAAGTAAACCACAAAGCTCTTAAAAGACACGCTTTGGGAGATCGAGCCAGTGACCTTGCAGTTGTTTTTGGAGTCTCCAAAGGGGGAGAAACACATTGTTGAAAACCTTTTGAGATCTGTATGTTTTTTTATGTGAGATGACAAAAAAAAGTTTGGCAACAGCCAAAAGTTATTTGTTGTAATCACACAGTCCCATAATCCCTTAACAGCAGCTGCTGGTTGGGGCAGCACATTGACAGATGTGATTTTTACTTGATAACTTTTATTCAATTGTGCTCCGACTTTCTTTTTTTCTTTTTTTTAGGCCAAAATATGGCAACCTAATTTGGTGACCTGCTCAGGGACAGCAGGGTGGAGCCCAGAGGAGATTAACTCCCTGTGCTATGTGGCCTGATTTCCACTGAACTGAAAGCAAACTTCTCCAGCTCAAATTGTATGTGAATGAACCACTTGGAAAGTCAAATATTAGGTTTTCTGTGGAAAACAAAGGTCGTCCCACAGGCTGAGAACATACTTAATATTGCTTTGACAGCCAGGAAGAAAAATAATATTCAGCTGTTGTGGATTTTCCTTGAAGGCAGTTTGTTTGATCTTGAATTTGAGATTTGAGCAGGAAGTCACACCCACACATTCTTAAATAGCTTGATGTTTATGATAGTGTCTCTGGGGTTAAAAGATGATGCAAATAGTCTGTAACTGAGGCTTTCTCTTGTACATGTGTTCATGCATGGATTCAATGATGTTTCTTAATAGTATTTTTGTTTACTTTGTTGTTAATGTCCCTAAAACATTATAGAACTTCAATGTTCTTGCTCGAGCCCAAACACACTAAAGTGTCTTTGAATTGTTTCAAAAAAGCAGCAAGCGGTGGCTGTGTCTCACATGGCGATGGTGAACAAAGAGTGATTATCTCTCCTCATTTCTGAAGCACCATAAACTATAAAGCTCAGCTGGGGATGCATCAAGGTCCCACCCAGTCTTATGAATTATGGTATCGGTCCCTGCATGTAATGTCAGTTTTTATAGTGCAATATATCAGCACATGCAATCATTTTTCTATTGCACTCCCTAAAATGCTCAGCAACCAGCTGCAGCTTAAGATGCTGTTTTTTGCTGAAACGTCAGTGTCAGGTCAGGTTTTATCAATCAAATACAGTTGGATTATAACACGTTTTGTTGGATGTTTTGGAGTTTACAGGCTCTTAAGGAACTGACAGTCGATCATACATGAGATAAAAGAAAAAAGGGGGTGTGACTAGATGAGACAGAAAGTGAAGAAAAAGTGAGTGAAAGAGGAAATAATGGTTCGGCTGTATCACTAAAGAGTTTGTTGACATGGAGGAGAACAGTGCTTAATGAATAATGGATGCTTACTAAAGCAGCCTATTTTCTATTCATTCTTTCAAGGCTGCTACACAGGGAGTTGTGTGTGTGATCATCATGTCAGCCCTTCAATATTTTCATTGTGATATTCAGTAACATGACGCAGCTTGAAGGCACTGGAGTAACTCCAATAAACACACCAGCAGAATAGGCTTATACAAAACGACGGCTTATTTTATTTGATCCTTGTGTCAAAAAGATTCAGAGCAACAGTTTGAACGCACCGCACAGAGAGAAGTCAGTTCCACTCCTATTTTATTCATTCAAAGTCTTATCTTCTCGGATGTTCCTTTTTTAACATCAGTATGCCCGAGGCTTGTAATAATTAAAAGTGTGCTGATCGCACAAGACCTGCAGTGACAGGGACAAGCATTAATTCAATGTTCGAGTTGTCACTTTTTTTGTGTTGAGCTGAAAAGGATGTGGTGTGGCAAGCGAGTTCAGATCTATTGAATCTCTTAAAGCACCTTTTAACTTCTGACTCTTTGGAGGAGCTCCATAGTGTTGAGGCCCTTTTTTTTGACTGTGATGAATGTGTCTGAATGAGCGTAGTTCGATGCGGCAGTGAGTCGGGGGTTAGCTGACACGCCCTGCATGCTGATGGGCACGTAAGGCTCAGCCGTTCACCAGAGAAAGCGTTAATATATGGGAGGTTTGTCAGAGCTGTCCTGGGTGATATAGGTGACCAAGGTCAAAGGCAGCCCGGGTCATGCAGCATGTTGGAATGAAATGAGGGGATGGACCTTGAACAAGCCTCATCTTATTGAATTCCTGTCAGTGTTTAAGGATGTAACTTCAGCTGCCGGTATGTGATGGTATCTGCTTCTGTGTGAAGAAAGGGAGAAGATATGGTTAAGGATAAAACAAACACAAACACCAAGACATGGAATGACATGTTAGCTCACAGTGATGCAAGCCATGTCAACTTTTATATTTGGATTTCTCATATTTCTGATATGCCGCTGATTGAAAATAGCTAATATGATGAAGCCCAAAAAAAATTAAAAATATATAATGGAAAATAGAGCCCAGCTGATCCAAGGCATGTCTGGTATTGTGAGAGAGAAAAATCATCTGATGATAATAATTGCCCCAATTTTAGTTTTTATTAGCCACGTAAGTTTTAGGGATGTTGGTTTTGTTGGACAGTTACCCAATTCTAACTGTGACATCTACTCAAAATGTCACATTTACTCATGAAGACTTGTCTCTAATTGGCTGGCATTACCCACTCATTTTGAAGAGGGCAGATCTTTTTACGTCTGCTGTAATGACACTGTTTGATTAATAATGCGGTGCATTTTTATAATACTGATCAAAGATGCTCCAGATGTCAACTCTCCAATAAACTCCTCATATCTCATCGCTGAGAAGTGCTTGGCATTTGATTAACTTCATTACGCTCTCCAAACAAATTACAAGGCCTTGTTTATAGTGTCATCACGTAAGATAGTTTTCATCAGAAAATAAATCACCCATAGTTAGCACTAATAATTTTGAGAAGATAATAAGCCTGGTGCTCTCGGGGAGATTGGATTGATTCATCCATGTAAGAAAACGCATTCAACGCGGCGACTTTGTCACGCTGACCTTCAGCTCTGGCGATGTGATCTATTAGTGCTGTGAAACATTTTCACTGTGCAGCCTGGGGTTATGTATAAAAACAGTCCACTCCACATACATGCTTTCTTTTTTTGTCTACATGCTAATTCCCAAAACTAAGCCATGCTGTACGTTGCTAATCGTTGCAGCATTTGGTCGTACAATATGTTTTCCCACTGGGAAAGCACACTGTTGACAATCACACTCATCCAAACACTGCCAAAGCCTTTTTCTGTGCTCGGCCAAAGACGATGCCAGATCCACACCATTCACTTACAATCATGGGATATGTGTTCATCACAATTAGAGTCTGCTTTGATGCCAGCAGAGATTCAACCATCAGTAGCTATTTGAAGTTTTTACAGAAGTGAGGAATAGTAATTGGATGACAATGCCATATATGTAGGGCTTGTTTTCAGCTTTCATTACGGTAAGGTAATTGAGTGTTAAATTTATAATTCTTGTGTTTTCGAGGGTGCATAATCAACAGTTAATAAGATTTTCCTCAAAATTTTCTCTTGATCGAATTTTACATGAAGGTTTTTGTTTGCTTGTGGTAAGCAAGACATTGTTTACAGTAAATGACCAGTGTCTTTGTGCAGCATAAAACCAAGCAATGTTTGGCTCCTATGGCACATTAGGTTTTGGGGGAAATCTGTTAAAACTAGAGCTGCAACAAAAAAAAAATGTCTTCAGATGCTTTGTTTTTTCAGATATTCAGTTTACAATGATATGAAACAGAAAAAACGCAGCAACTGTTTAGTTTATCTTGCAACCCCCAGAGGGCCATTAATAATCTTTTCAAAACAGCTCCATTAATAGACGCGGGCCGCTACTTGGAGTATGACTGCTCTATAGCCTACAGTGGATCCCCCGGTCTGTGGTGAACTTTTTCACACATAGATGACGTCACCTTCTTAGTTGATTTTTATTATTTATTTATTTACTTGGTCGTTCCGCCCCCCATCCTCACATTGGAGAAGCTGGATCAAGATGTTTCAAATTTTTGCTTGGAAATAAATGACTCAAATGATTAATATTACTCAAATAGTTGCCATCGATTGCCTTATCAACCTATAGAGTACTCAGCTCTAGTTTAAATGAATCGCCATTTAACACGTCCAGGTTTTTCGCTAAACAATGAAACAGGCTGATGGAGTTTTATGAGCTGTTGATGTGAAGTTTTTTTGTGTATAGTGCATCACTGTAAAGCTCATATAGACAGAAGTATTAATACCCAAGTATGCTCACTGGCTAATTTTCATCTGCATTCCTTTTTGCCTGATGTTTTAAGATATTTCAAATCCAAATCCTCAGACATGGATGTAAATGAAGTGGTTCTGATCTACTCTTGAGCTGTTAATAAGCTCTTTCATTAATGCAACACGAGTGTTGGAGATATAGTTCTAGCTACGCATGGTGACGATAATTGAGCAATGTGTGCTAACAGCTTAGTTCCTCCTATATCCGCCCAGTGCCTCCCTGTTTCATGGCACCTTGTGAGAACAGTTGCGCGTTGGATAAGGTAGAGCAGGGATCACAAGCAGCCATCGACAGAACCTGAGTGTTTCTCTGCTGCTTGTAGAGAACCAAGACATGGAGACGAATGGAGTTAGAGATCACGGTTATCATTATAATGATGTGACCCAGGGCTGAATATCAGACAGTGCTTCTCTTTGTAGGCCCACACTAGTTAGTGGGTGGCTCTTCACACAAACGTCTATTTTACTGCTGGTGAACTACGAATTGTTCAAACCCACTTTCACTCTCTCCGCATCTGGAGCTTAAACAGAAGACAAACATACATTAAGGGATATGTATTTTTTAAAACTGGAAGTCTGCATCCCCTGTGGGCTTCCTCCATGTGCTGTGTCTTTGCACAATGACTAATTTGTTATCCTACTAGCAATTACACGGGGTGCTTTAGAAACCAACCACACTGGAAGGCCTTGTTTGTGGGTCTGTGTTGTTTTTATTTATAAAACACAGCACTTCCTGCTCTGTTGTCTTTGTGGTGTAAAGTGCAAGTCAATATGCACTTATTAGAATTGATTCACCATTACCTGGTTTTACTACTGTATCAGTTGTATGGCATTGCTGCACAAAATAGGGATTAATTTAATGACTGGCGGGGATTGTACATTTTGAATTTGTCTGTAATTAGTTCAACATTTCCTTGTTTACCTTTTGCAAGTGCAATCTTACTCGGCTGTACATATTTAGGCCTTTTATCAAAACTGGTGGGCAGCGGAGTGCGACACATGAGAGACCCTCTGTTTGCTGCGGAGAGGGGCTCAACAAGGAGACAGGAAAGGATTTGATCATCAGATCTTTCCTCCCTGGGGTGGGGGGGGGGGGTATCTCTGAAGACACTCCCTCATTTGCAGTCTTTTATGACTGCCTCGGATGAGCTTGTGTTAGATGTGGAGGCAGGCAGCAGGACTGGCGGCTTTGTTTGAAGCACAGCATGCTGGGACTTTGTCCCCAAACAGGACCCTGTTTTATATTGTATTGTTTAGTTGCTGTGTTGTATTTGATTTGAGAGAAATGTTGCATTGGAAACCAAATCCGACACGTGGAACCAGCTCTGAGCCGTCCGACTTGGCTGAACTCCAACAGGAAATAAGTAAAAGGCTCTGCTTTCAATTCATTACTGTACTATCACATCCAGCAGCTGGGCCCCAGCAGGGGACTAGTTAGCTGCTTAGTTAGCCACAGAGATGCCTTCAGTCTCATGGTAAAAACGAATTAGTGCAGACTAGTTTGAGTCCATTTTCATTATTTCCAGCTCGAGCTTCACGCTGCTTCTCGTGTACGGCTGCACCAGAGAGCAGTTGGTCCTTCAACGCTGTGCACTTTGGTCCCGAAAACAGCCAGAACTCCCGCGGCTCTGCGTGATTGTTTTCATTAGTCTGCCGGCGGTAGCTTGATACTACCAGCCGCCACTACGGCTGTCATTTTTCCACAAGCTCCAAAAAAAATATGAGAAGGTGAAGCAGAGGGTTGTTGTTATAGCGTCCCCACCCATGTTGTTACTATCATATCAGTGTGGAGTCCGATAAAATAACCTACATGCTCCAGGGCCCACATTTCACCCTGCATTCCTGTGACTGTAAGTGGTTATTGTTGAAATACGTAAAAGGGGGGGCGGGGGGTTGGGTGTGAGCTGTGGCAGGGAAGTGAAGGGAAAGAGGGGGAGTGGGTGTGATTTTCACTTCAAACTACAAACACCAGCACAACTGGGGAAGATTAAACACAGGGAGCTGTGGTGGCTGGTGCCAAAAACACACCCCCCCCCACCTCTATGATGAAGAGGAATTTTTTAACACATCTTTTATTTGCATGCGTTCAATTAGGTTTCCTTCAGATCCTGCTGGGGTGATGGTGGCGCGGGCTGCTTCTGGGATCTCCTCTCTTAAAACACAAAGTGGCTGCCAGACATGACGTAGGTGTGCCAGTATTTGGATTCTGAACCAATCTGTTTGGGTTTATTTTTTGGGCAGTGATGTATGTAGGTTGTTATGTGAAAAGTTACCCTTGAGCTGGTAAAATCATAACGCAAAATATTGAATTGCTGAATTAATGACTTAATTAAAAGAAACTTAATGGACAACAATTTAATAGTCAATCAATCGTTTAAGCAGATCATTTAATTTAATATCTAGACTTTTGCCACAAGTCCAGTGCCTGCAAGGAAGGCGTGTGGTCATGGGTGACAGTTATGTTTAAGTCACAGAAATAAATAATCATTATCATAACGTATTGTAGACCACCGCAGTTTTAGTGTCAGCTAATATTGTGTCTTTTACACATTATTGATACAGCAGTAGTTGACGCAGCATGTGCTACCATATAAACATTGAAATATTTGACTTAATGCTTGTCAGCTTGTCAGTATGAATATTAAAACGGGTTTGTTCAAGGTAAGGTTTTCAGTAAAGAAATAATTGACAAAGGACACTGTTTCTCACTAAATGAGATTCAATGGTGGAACTGAATTCATTATCAATGTTGCATCGTATCATCAAATCAAAGTGGAAGGTTGACAATCTTTTTAATTACGATTACATCCATGGTGTAATCGCAGTACCTCCCTGTGACTAATTGTACAACAGTGTAGAAATGTGAATAACATTGCAGAACACAAAGCAGATCACAACACCAGAAACAGCGCTGCATCTAATGATACATCCACATCATTTTGCTTTGGTCTTACTGCTCTTTTTTTCCCCCGAAAGTGATCCAGTGCATTACAATGTTGCACATTTGTATGTGTGTGTGGGTTCCTGGTTAATATGTAGCTTAGCATTTTATTGTGCGGTCCCTCCACACAAAACTATGTTCAAAGGATTTTGTCTGCCACAGATCTTTACAGCTGGTAATCTAATGAAAACCATATCTATCTCAAACACACCGGCCGTCATTCTAGAATGCTACTTGCTCACCGTCCAGGTCTGATGTAAAACCTGCAGATTTTGTTTCTGTTAGAAATCAGCAAAAAGAGAAGTGCTTTGCATTGAAACAGTTAGTGTCCATATGTTATATTTTACGTCTAGTGCAGGACTTTTTGAACTGTAATAATGAATCAGAGAAAGGCACCTTTAACAGCCTATTTCAGTGCCATAGGATTGACACAGTATCACTGAAGGTCCTTGTCAATATGCTGATCATTAAAATCTGTCTGAAAAAAGGTGTTGAAATTGTGATTTTGGAACAGTTTGGTTGGGTTCATTAGCAGGAGCACACTCTGCTTTTGACCTTTGGATGAGCACCAGATTTGAAATGATTTTCTGTCAACCCTCTCCAGTGTATGATGCCCTGAGAAGAAGAGCCTCTCCTGTTTGCTTTTCTGCATCCGCAGACTTTGAGGGCTGAAATGAGCCCTTGCTTGCAGATTTGCTGTCTGGCTAATCAGGGTTCATTTAAGTCCTTCCTACTAGTGCTAAACTTGTGACCATATAGGTAACACCAGGTTTGGTCACTACTGTATAAAATCTTGTGCGCAAGTGCAGTCCATAGATCAATAATGTTGTTTGCGCCAATGACAAGCAGTGATTCAACTCAATAAGAGCGTTATGAGATCTTTGAAATGGCAGTCAATGGCAACGCCTGTAGCCCTGCGGTTTGTAATGGTTTATGCCTCGTCACCAAGATGCGTCTAATTAAGTTCATTAGAGCAAGCTGCATTAACCATTGTAATTGCTTTTAAATTCTGCCCTCTAATTTGATTCCCTCTAATATGTCTGGGATTGAATTACTGTAGACTGAGGTGTCTTTGTAGAATCGTTTTTTACATGAAGAATAAAAGGCTTGTTTTTTTTCTCGCTCAAACCGTCGGCATCAGTCATCACTGTAGGTTACAATGAAGGATGATCACTCAATAATAATATGTACATTTTTGTTAATTCAAGGTGACAGTTTCGCTCCTTTTTTTTTTTTTAAGGGTTATGGCAGACTAGATTGTCAGAAAAGCGCTAGGGTGATTTTGAACAGCCTCTCTCTGAGCCACGTCAGCTGATTAGCAGCTACTCTGATGTCATTTGTTTTTGTGGGGCAACGACAGGTCGCGCTGGCTGATGGGTGTATTCTCACCCTCTCTTTCTCTCCCTTACTCTCCCTCCCCTCCCCTCCACCCCCTTAGTTTTCAGATGTTCCTGTCTTCACTTCTTGTTTACAATAAATTCCCACTGATCCGCTCTCTCTACTTTGTGTCTTTCCTTTGAGTTTCTTCCTTTGAAATCACAGTAACGCATTGTATTGTGAATAAAGGAATGCTAAGGAAACCCAAGATATTAGAATATCTGTTTCTTTAATGCCATTAGATGACTGTTAATGCCTTAGATGATATTACTCCCTGCTGCTCAGATTTCTGTTTCTTTGAAGCCACAAGACAGGAACATTGGTACTGTTTATTTCAGCATAATGTAACACTGCAATTTTTTATATATCACTGTATTATAGTTCCTTAAAAATAGCTGTAACAGCAGGAGACAATCATGCCATTTAGTATATTTCCGAGCTTTGAAGTTGCAGCGTAATAAATCGTGATGTTACAAATGACACTGAAACCAGTACAACTCTAGTCTGCTTTATATGGTATGATTTGAAGGTCCAAGACTCAATCTAAAATGTACTAATAAATGATGCATAAAAAGCACACACAACAAACTCACATCATCTGTAATGGATAGGACGCCATCAGAAGATGTCTAGACAGACAGTCGGGTGCCATTTGTTTATCACCGTTAAGTGCTGCTCGTAACTCTGATTTATCCTGTGAATAAGGTATGTTCTGTTAATGTTGAGTCTGTTCTTTTTCTAAGAGACCATGTTTTAATGAAACATCTTCACCGCCTAAAAAGCTAAATTGCCATTTTACCATTTTACCCTGTTTTACAACATATATCTTAACTAATGGGCTAATTGGAGTTGGGAGACGTAATCTGACAAATACAGTCTGATTCTGGGGAATCTTGGGCCTCTATATGTGCTGCCAGGCCTGCCGCTTGTCTAATCACTCCTGACCCTATTAGAAATGAGTCCGTCTTTGTTACTGCGCGGTACTGTCAGTTCTGGGGGAACAAAAAGTGCCATTGTCCTCCATTGCTGTGGCTGGGATAGAAGTAATCTGTAGCTGTAGAGCTGCCTCAGGATTGCCATAATCCAGATTCAGTATTAATGACAGTCTAATCTGCACATTTTTGACCCTCTGGAGAGGCTGACATGGCATCTCTGTTGTTAGTTGCTTGTGTAATGTCACAGATTATAAAACCGAGGGGGGCTGCTCACAGTTTAAGTCATGAGGGATGCAATATCCTGTTCAGATTTGGTCTGCTGTGTACACCAAGATGCTGCACTCGTCTGATACCAGAAGAGACAATGCAACTCTATCATGTTGCTGGATTTGTCAGATATATCCACGGATTCATTCAACCAGCTTTCCTGACTGCAAATTGTTTTTTTGTATATTTGTTTTCCTTCTGAGATCAGTGTAGCTGACGAACACAATAATTGCATGTCTGTGTTCAGCACGCCAAAGGACCATGGGGGTGTGTTTGCTCACCCATGCGCGACATGCAGCGAGGGCAATGACATGAATGGCAAAATGGTGAACCTCTGCTGCGTGCCCTCAGAGGGGGCTGATTTGCTCTTTGTTCGACACAAAGTGATGCAGAGGTGGACGGGTACATGCGTGTGAAATCCATCACACAGCTGCTAGCTTGGCACAATGATCAGTAACACCCCCCACCCCCCCGGAAACCCCTCCGACACCTTCTTATCTCCACTCCTCAGAGCTGTGCACGTTGGCCTTTTGTTTACAGCTCTTTCCAATGATCCACACCAGTAATCCCCATGACAGGTAGCACGTCTCTCTGACAAGCCCCCAACCTTTCATCCCTTTGGCGATGGCCAAGGCGGATACTAGCTGGACTAGAGCGAGCACTGAAACTGTGTTGTCGCTGAGTCAGCTGTGAAAACGCTTTTGACAATCGTGTTTTCAAGTTGATTTAAATAAGATCTCCTCCTACACTTAACCAAGTAAACGACAGGACAGGAAATGATTAAATCTTTTCCTCTATCTTCTCTTTTACTCAACAAAAAAAAAAGCAAAAAAAAATGTTTTTCACAGCCAATCTGTTAAAGGAATACTTCACCCTCAAAATGACCATTTGTACATCAATTGCTAACTGTATGCAACCTGGAATTCGCAGAAGTCAGACTAATTTAAACACCTCTTTAACGACCCTCTCATGCATGGACTTGCAGTGTGCATGCGCAAGTCAAGGATGTTTTGATATAGTTTTGCACTTGTTAAACACAGCCTCCATTTACTTCATCGAGAAAGAATGTTTTCCTCAAGATTTCATGGTAACACCATGCTACCAGTTAACAGAGAGCCACTGAGTCATCTGACAAGACCGACACTGGTTAGTGACGCCACCTGTGGTGTGTGATCGGATATAACATTTAAAATGATTGACAGGAATCTGTCTTCCGGAAGGCATTAGTATCTTTCAAAATGAACAACATATGAAACCCCATTTGACACACGCTCTGGGAACTTTTTTCTGTGGTTACTGTGGTTTTCCAGCTTTTTTTTCATTCTCTACGCAACTACTTCTAACTTGATGTGTGTATCATTTGCCCTTTTTTATCACAGTATGCTGCCACACAGCCCCCGATCTTGTTTATCCACCTGCACTAAAGCCTCAGGTTGGCATTTTCTGATTTGTCCAGGCTTTCAAAAAAACAATTCAAGTATTGTAAAAAGCTTGTGTTTGGCTGTGAAAAGTGGCGACTGAGAGAAGAGAGAAAAAAAGATGTGTCTCTAGCTGACTTGGTGTGAGCTGGGGTTACAGTAATGTGGATATTTAAAACATAAAGGGTTACAGAATATCGCTAAACTCAGTGATATTTACTGTAACTCTTGTCTGATTTACTGTCAAGGGCAAGAAGGGCATTGATGTTTCGGATCACTGGAGGCTAACAACAGAATCACTAAGACCCCAGTTTATATCATCATGATGAAGTGTGATATGGTAAATATTGTGAAATGTCATTAAGTGACACTGTGGTTCACTGGATGTACAGTTCTGTTGACAGTCCTGGATATGTTTATTACAACAGAGGACAGCATTTAATTTCCCTCACAGGAAAACCAGTCTTACATGACGGTGGAAGTTTTGCAGCCATCTGAATCATCTGTTTTTCTCTTAAAGCCTGATACTGCACCAGAACCGGAGGTACACGTTAAGCAATAAAGTATAAATACTGTGCATCATCCAGACATATAAATCAATGACCTGGAAGTAAATCTCACCTGTCAATGTTTCCTGTTGACATTTATCAGTTTCATGGGCTGACTTTATCACTGCAGTATCACAGCAAAGCCTTTTAAAAATGTAACATTATCTTGAATCAGCAGTCTTGGGGTTGTATGCTAAGAAAAATCAATGGTGTCACAGTTTGAGTGTGACTTGCCATCCATCAGACTGTTGGCTGACTGGAGCAGCAACTGTAGATGATGTGCTGAATGGCCAATTTCCTGTTACCTGTAATAGATAGAGCAGGGCTTCTCCTGCAGCTCAACAAATCATGATTTCCCACTGGGTCGCTGTAACTGCTAGGAAATAGATAAAAGTAACACACCAGGGTATTTGCATCTGTAATGTGAGCCCCTGGATCATTTGTGATCCAAGAAGAAATCCTGTTTTTCATAGTGTTTGAAGTGCAGCACGCAGTAACACTATGCTCTGAAGATCAGGACTCAATTCTCTCAGGCCTATTAGTGAAATGCAAAGCATGTCTGCGGCAAAAGAGATGTAATTCCATTGTTCCTTTATTAGAAATATCAAAATTGTGGTCAGTGTGTCTGCCGTCAGCCCTGCAAATCTGATCCTTTTGCCCTCCAAGCTGCAGCCAGTGGCCTTCAGCATGTTTCACGTTACATGTCAGCAGAGCGTTTACAGAGTATTTACATGACTACTTCCTGGAAGGAGGGGTCGGGTGGGGGGTGCAAGCTCCCCTCTGTCTGATGACTAGATTACTGTATTTACACGAGTGCACAACCCTGCCTGTAGATCATCTGAACTGATACCTTTTAAGAGAAAGATACAAAGAGGTTTGAGAACCTTATTTAAGCTGTGTTTGGTTACTGTTCCCGAGTGCAGTGGACGTTACCCTGTGAATTATCCATATCCTGTTGATTTAAGTTTACAGGGCGTTCTTCCTATGAAATCCTACTTCCTGTTGCAGGCATACTTTCTTCAAGACAGTATGGGGCTGTACAGCTGTAGTAGTGAGATCACAGTTCACTTGACTTTTGTGCTACGTCAACTTTAAGTAAATTTAAGGAAACTTTAGTTTAAGCTCTACTCAACTCGACTCGCTCTTTTTTTATCACCTACTATAATAACTTAAAAGGTGATAATATGTCAATGTTGTATTTTCAGCTGGTTTCTGCTTCCCCAAAGTGGCCAAAATATAACTTAAAATATTAGTGTAAAAGTTCTAACACTAGCAAACATTAAACATTTTTGCTCCATGAGATGAGAATGTTTTATCAGCAATGTAAGTATTTGTTCCCAATCTAATCAGCAGTCAATTAAAAGCATTTAAATACTCATACACAGGTATGTCCTAACATAAGTTTGTGGGCTGATGAATAAACATTCACACACATTTGGGTTTCTTTCAATACACAACCATGTTGGGTTAATTTGTACATAGAAGTTATGAGAATATGTTTTATTTTCTTCCGATCCGTCGGTCTGTCTAACCAATACTTTTGTCAACAGTGAAAAATCTCAACGATCACTTGTTCCGTTTTCTTCAAACCTTCCGCTTGTTTCTGGTCAGCCTCAGCTGTAAATTGAGATTAATGATAATATGCTAACACAAGTGCCTCCCATAGACCAAGTTTTTATCTTTTGCCTCACTAAGGAACTAAGAGGTAGTCTGCTGTAGTCTGGAATTTTTCAATATTTATCGTAGAATGAGTCATTTTAGCCAACTAATAGTTGGCTTCGGAGTGTGGGACACACCCACTATAAATGTTCTAGGTCATAGCTCACAAATGTCCAGTTTTAGAGTTCAATTTCCTTCTCTAATCTGGTTTAACATGCCATATAACTGAGCCGGTGTTAAGCAAACGGTGACATCTGTGTTAGTGTAGCCAGAGTTGTTAGAAGAAAAAACACATGCAAAGCTGTTTCAAGTTTGGCTCAAACTCTCCTATAGTCTCTAAAGTCTTTCTTTTGTAAATGAGGTGGGGGATTGAGTCGGTCCCTACAAACTCTGTCTCTGCCCTCTCTCGTTCTAGTTCTCACAGTCCAGCTAATTTTATACCCCCTGTGTTTGGCTGTAAAACATAGCTCGCACACAGGATATGATCTGACTGTGTCTCTTCCTGCTTGTGGAGAGCGAGTCTTCTGAGTCAGCTTCATACAATCACAAAGACGTGAGAAAAGGTTCCTCTGACCAGTAGCCAAAGATTTACAGACAGGAGGCCCGTTGGGGTTGCCTACAGCAAGAGAGTATCTTCCATAGCCAAGCTCAATCCTCATCCATGTCTTTTTTTTATGTATGTGTTAATCATCCATTAGACAGCCTGACCTTTTCTGTGGTAATGATCGCAAGCGGTTAAATAAACCAATTCCTGAAAAAGAGCATCGTTTCATATTACTTCACAGCTAGATTTGTGTTTTGATTTTCTAATTTCCGTTGCTACTTTTCGCAGACATCTGTGAAAGAAGTGGAGGCGTTCATGGCTCTCTCAACAATGTGTGAAACATCTCCGTTCCCAGACAAGGTTGTGCAGACAGACAAGACATGTAGCCTTGGGCTGTAGCCAGATATACACACAGAGCTTGAGAAATTCACAAGGCGTTTTTTTTCCCCCTTTTGTGTGGGTGTACATGTTTCGTGTGTGTGTGTGTGTGTGTGTGTGTGTGTGTGTGTGTGTGTGTGTGTGTGTGTGTGTGTGTGTGTGTGTGTGTGTGTGTGTGTGTGTGTGTGTGTGTGTGTGTGTGTGTGTGTGTGTGTGTGTGTGTGTGTGTGTGTGTGTGTGTGTGTGTGTGTGTGTGTGTGTGAAGGGATTGTAGCTGCCTATGTGTGGAGATGGGTTCGTCCCCCTCTATCTTGTAATACCACCATTTCTCTGTAATGAATATTCAGGTTGGGTTCATGGAGTTTAAGCGTTGCAGGGAATCTTGGGTTGGGGACTTGTTTAATCCTAACCCCATTCTGTCTGCTCCCAGGTGCCTGGGAGAATAGGCTTTGGGAGAGGATGTGAGTGGAAAAAGGCACCACCACAGAGGGGATCTATACCGGATTTTGGGATGGAAGGCTGAATAATTTTTTTTAAGGCCTGCTGTACATCATGTCTTGGGCTTGAAATTGAGAACTTAAACTTTTGGAAAACCTGGTGGACTCTCACACATGTTCTTTTTTTTTTTCTCCCAAGAATGCGTTCTGCTTAGTAATACCTTAGTGTGCTGTGATTGGCTCGCACTTGTTCAGCTCATTTTGCACGTTTCAAGTTGGCCTTGAGGGCTTTCTGCCACAAAGGTTGTATTTTAACCCAAAGCATTATTGTTTACTAAACCTAAACAAGTAGGTTTGTTGCCTAAACCTGACTAGATTTTTTTGCAGAAAACCTCTCCTATGTGCGCTCAATTTCTGCGACCAGTGTAGCATGAAAGATTGGTGGAAATCAGCAAGCTGAGCTGATTTAACTAGCTAGCTAAATAGACAGCCGCTAAAATGAGTATGATTTAATCTTAGTGCTTCATCTATGTACTCTTGTCACAGCGTAGGAAAGCACATTGGTACAGCCAGATGAGTGACAACTTTCTTTTGCTCATTTTCTTTAACCAGTGTTGCATTAAAGCATGGTGGAATTAGCAAGTGAGCTAAGTAGCCAGCTGCAAAATGAGTAAAATTTCTAACATTTATTAGTTTTGCAAATAGTTGGTACAATTAAGAAAACCTGAGAGTTTTAGAGATTTTAGGCCTTAGCAGCAGTGTATTATATTCTTGATGGACTTTGGACATTTCATACATTTTCGGAGGGTTATTCCATCATTTTATTGCGTATTGATCTGAGAGAGCCACAGGGTAGTATTAAATCAGGGTTTTCATTTAGCTACCCACTAAATGAATGACACTATTGATGTAGGCTATCCCTTACACAGTCTGTCAATTAATGATCCAGTCCTGCCTGGGCCCTTTAGGAAATTTCCAGATATTTGATTATAACAGTGATTGCCAAGTTTAGAAGAGCTGCTAAATGATATTATCACATTCACATCCTGCTTGTTTTGGCGAAGGGCCACTCAGTGGTGCTGAGCAAACCTGGGTGCCAAGATACATCGGTGAGGCTGACATGCGAGGGAGTCTCCGCTCACAAAATCAGGCTCCTTGTTGCCATGTGTCCTCTCGCTCTGGAACATTAAGCCCACAATGTGTGGACAGCTCATCGAGGACACTGCTATATTCACATCTGATCATAGAGGCACATTTCGCTTTTCTGCCGTACCATTTGTATAATTTCCTGCTGCTGCAGTTTTCATCTAGAGGCTGATTTTGTCCCTTTCAGGTTTGCCTGTAAACACCATAAATCACAATGAGCCTCGCCACATCTGTCACTTTGAGATCTCTCTAGTACTGACTGGGAAAAGCAAGTGCTAGACTGCTGCTGCTGCTGCTCAATTCTAATTAAAGCCTTATCATAAAAAATTTAACACAGCCTTATTACTGTATAGCTTAGCTAATTTTTTCCAACACGTAGCATTAACAAAATAGTCATGCTCTCATATTTTATACTGGCTAAGAAAGAATTTCTATATTAGTGGATCGCAACCTTTTTCAACTGCATCTGCAACTACACCTTAAAACAGAGCAGTATTTAAGGTGTAGTTGTTCTCAACACAGATTGCATTGTAAATTGTCATTTGAATAATTGTTAGAGGCCAGAGAAAGTAAAATGATGCAGTAATTCATACAAAAAAAAAATATTGTGTTGAAGAAATATATTTTGTCTGCTCTCTTATGCTTTTTATCATCTCATGACCTTTTGAGATTTACCTTGGGATCCATCGGGGCCTTGTTATTTTGTATGGGGGCCTTGTGATTTTGGAAGCGACACACAACGTCAGTTCTGAGATGACTTCTGTAAGCACAGTCTTGTGCTGGACTGATGCTGGAACACGATAGCAACTCAGATGGCTCCTCAGTAAGTGAAGTAACATCCCTCTCCACTTTTTTCTTTTTCTCTGGCTGTGTGTTTGGCAGCAGTTGCCCTCAAACTTATCTCTATAAATGGATTTGTGTTGGTGCACTCTGAGATCTCCGTGTGATGTTGTAATCTGATTGACCACAACCCCAGAGAGGTGGACGAGTCAAAGAGCCAAGTGTGTGTCTCTCTGAGTATGCATATAGGTGTGTGAGGTGTCCATCTGTCTTTGAGCTGGTATTTGTCACCCCGTCTCTACGTATTTTCAACTGAGTTTAGGGTCAGGGAAATAACAGCTCCATGAAAGTTTTGGTAAAACTGTGTTTTTGAATCTGCGGTTGTAAGTCTTTCACATGAAGAAATCCACATGTTGTACAATTCATTACATCCTCAGATAAAGCACAGAGAGGTGATATACAGAAAGTACACAGCTCCTGCACGCACGCACGCACGCACGCACACACACACACACACACACACACAGATCTAGCATCTGGTCTGCCACAAAGCAGAGAGCTGATGCAGTGCCAAGGATGATTTGTCATATTTGTGTGTTATGTTGCTGTGAAAACTCTTCGGGTTTGTTCATTTTGGTTGTGAAGCAAAAGTTCACCTCGTGTTCTTAATGGCTATAACACTCCACGTTAACAACAAGCAGCAAGTTAAGAAAAACTATGAACTCTCTTGTTTTTCCTCTTACCTTTGTAGGTTCATGGAGTCATACAACTTTAAGATAAGCACAAATGAGTTACGCAGTATACCTGAACACATTTGGCCACCATTTGTCATTTCACAAGCCTAATGTAGCATGAATCTTTTCGTACGAGTAACACTCATATTTATTTAGTGTTTATCACATGCACCATTGGTGTATGACTGTGAGGAAGTGATTCACTAATAGCTGTAGACAGTCACCATGGTCACAACATTCTGTCAGCGGCTGCGCTCCTTCCTTCCCTCACATAAACTCCGAAATGAAAATGATTGTGTTATTGTAGCATAATCAAAAAAAGAAGAAAAATGTAACAAAATTTGGCAACCTTTTATAGACCATTTTAATGGTATAAAACTTTCTGACCAGACCTAAGAGGATCCCTTAGACCTAAAGAGTAAATAAAGAAATGTATAAGGGTGTACAGCAAAGAACAGAATATTGAGGCATCCACCCCTCCACCTCCTTTTTTTATTTTATTTATTTATTTTTTGATTGATCTCAGAAAAGGTAAGGAAATGTAATTATTTCTGAGAAAGTACATTGTTGTTTAAAAGAATCAATTCACCTTTAGGGCACAACCTGGTGATGCTGGGTTGGTAATAAAAACATGTTATACCTTTTAAATTTTTTTTAACTCTAGGCTATCTTTTCCTCCCTTTTTTAAGGGTTCAGTACCTGCTGGCTTTTTAGGACCGTTGCTTCGGCAGCACTGCCCAGATGTTGAGAAAAGGCACAAATGGTGACCCTTGGATAGACTACAACTTGTTCCACACAGAAGAGACATACCTCACAGTTAGACTTTATATATACAACTCATATTCTGAATTCGGCAGCTTTTATGTATTGCTGTGTTTTTCCTACAGCCTGATGCTCCGCATCCGATTGCATTACAGGAAGGTTCTTCTATTATTCAGCAGTTTGCTTGATCTGATTCCACACTGTCAGACCTTGTATTATTTATTTATGAATTTTGAGATGATATGTGATTTGAAATACTCCCTCACGCTGCTTTCCAGGAACTGGAAGGTGTAAATTGAAAACTAAATTATACGCAGGATTACAGATAAAATCAGTTTTTTCTCTATTCCACTTTATTCGGACTTCAGAGCACAGACTTTCCCCTGTGCCATTATTTGGCTGTCATGGCAATCCTCAAGCATGACAACTAATTTTCCAGGATGTCATAGAGCAAATGTTGACTGCCTGTTTTCAGTGGCTCCAGAAGGAAAAGGAGTGTATATGGGGAGGGCTGTAGTTGATGTGTCCATTCATTTGTCGTTTCAGCTTAGAAAAAGAGAGAAACATGGAGAGAGAACCCCCCTCCTCCACACCTCCCTTTTACACGGCTAGACAAGAAGGTCGCCATAGCAACCACTCTGCATGCTCCTTGCCGCTGGCAGATGAAAACCTTGTATCTCCCAAATGTCAAAGTTGAAAGAGCAGAGAGAAGAAAACTTGTGAGGATTTAGTTTTTAGTTTTTGTGGTTGGGGGAAATAGTTTCATATATTCAAGAATGTAAATGACCCATTTAAGTTTGAGCTCTCATTTGAAGGTAAAACTGATCTTACAAGGTTTCCACATGAAAATGCTGCCTCTGGATTCTTTGGCTGCTCAGCGTTCCTAGGTAGATAAATTGTGCTCCTAGTTCCCTTTTTTTCTCCTCCTTCCTCCCTCAATACCCTCCTTACAGGCCTCCCGCTGGTAATAGCAGGGATTATATATTAGATGACACCAACCTGCAAACTCTACTGCAGCTTATGCCCATATGTGTGTATGAGTATTTTCTAAAAATAATAAAATTGAAATATAAAAATAAAATAAAAACATCCAGTGATATATAATCTAACTCTCTCTGGGATCAAAATAAATATGTTTGAAATGAGATAGAAAGAGGCTTTATGTAAAACACTGCTCCAAATTTTTTGTTTTCGAATGAGGTCGGTCTGGATACAAAGTGATGTGCACTAGGAGATTGTGTCTGCTGGATTTGGAAGACAAATTTGCATTGTAGGCTCTCTGTAAAATGTCGTCCGTCCCCCCCCCCCAAACAAAAAAAGAACTAATTTGACTCTAAAAGTAATTTCTTCACTACGGTTATATTTTGTGACCATCACCCTTGGGCACCTTCTTAGACTTAGACTTTCACTATTCCTTTGTGATGAGGACGCAATGTTCATACTTCCTTCTGCATTTCCATTAAAGCTTGATGACATTAATGGTTATGAAGGATAACTTATAGAGGGTGTATTTGCTACTTCACAATGCTCTAGGAAGCCGTCCTTTACTCTTAACTGCACTCTTGTCTTCTTGCTACATAACGTTTTTGCCCAAGACAGGAACTACATCATCACCCCACCCCCATTCTCCTGCTTCTCCTAATCCATGCTGTGTTTTAAAATGCTCTCTGTCCTTCTTGCTTTCTGTTCAAATAAAGGTGGTGATCAGCATCCCTTTAGGGCTAGCTGTGCCTGGCTGGCTGCTGCAGGGTAAGCCCCTGGAGGGGAATCCCTGGGACCCGCACTCACCGCCGCCTAGATCCAAGGATTGTCTCAACTCACTGGGCTGGAGAGCAGACCTCGCTCCCCTACCTCCAGCTTCTGTCCAACCTCTCACTGAAGACAACGACAATGTGACTGCTGGCCCCGTCAGAAGCATGTGACCTGCCACGCAAAATATGGATCTGAGAACCAGCATACATTGAATCAACACTCATCCAGGTAATTTAGCACACTGTGGCCTCCATACACAACACTGCATTAATGTATTTAGCTGCTGATATGAGCTTCTTATGAGTTCACACTTGAGGGTAGTATCTGGGGGCCTTTTTGCAGATTTCATTTGGACACACAACTTCCTTTGATTATACAGGACTGTTTTTTTGCGTTGTATATCATTAGAATTTTTTTAAAAGTTACCGCTATTTTTGTAGCCATTCTGATGCTTCCTCAATCTGGCGTTTCAAGGCTAGAGCTTGTTTCTGTGTCAGCTGGTAAAAAGGACCAAGTAACAGGAAGTTGGACAGTAGTGAGAACAGAGGACTGCACAGTATTGTGCAATAGTAAAACCATTAATTTGACCACGCGTGCTGCAGCCGTTTGTAATATAAAATGGTATGGTTTTGTATACATACTGTGTTAAATACACGACCTGTCGTAACAACACATGCTCAGTGGCTAAAAGGAGATTTCATAACTGCAAAAGCCTTTCAACACCCATGCTTTTGACTTTTCTTCTATTTAACAATCCCCTTCATTGTTTTGCTAATCAAATATTTTGGTCCCCGCCAAGCTGTTTAATGTCTTGCGGAGGTGTTTGACCATGAACAAATAAAGAAAAAAAGAACATACAGTAGATGGAAGAATGGAAAACAAAGCCCGAAGACTAAGACGGAAGGAAAGAGAAAGGAGAGGAGACTGTCTTCGTGTTTAAAATGTGTGTCTAAGTCATTGTCTGTCCACATCTGTCTGCATGTGTACGTATCTTATCCAGGGTTTTTGTCAGGAGTGTGTGGCAGTCTTGTTCCCATTTCCGCTCTGGAGCAGAGCGGTACAGGAAGGCTGGCTGGTTGGCTGGCTGCACAGGAAAGGAAACAGTCTCTATCAAACAGCAGATGGAGGACAGCATGTGCTTACACTGCAGAAACACACACATCTGCAATGTACACGCAGGCACGCGTGCTTGCAGTCCTACACACATAAGGAACTATGTGCAAGTAGCTTTTATCAAGAGTGTGACCTAGATCGCGCGGTGTTGTGGAGAATCTTATAGAGCTTTAGTTGAATGAGGAATATCGAGGACTCTCCCGTTTCAAATGTACTTTTGAAATGTTTTCATAATAGCAAAGGAATTTTTTCTCCTGGAAGGATGTTGAGGGTTTTTTTCCCCCCTCATTGTATTTACTCTTTACACAGTGCTGCAGTCCCCTGTAGCTCTTCAACTTTCATATTTTCAACTTTATTCACCTCTTTAAAAAAAGGGCTTCACTTGCTTCGGAGTGTCGGCAGAGTTTCGTTCACCAAACTACAAAAAATCTGATTATGTAAAGTATAAAAATGTATGACAAAATTGTGTTATATATTTCAGTTGAGCTCTACACTTTAGTTTTTACTGGTCTCATAGGTATCAGCAGAGATGAGATTTTGACCCTCGTGCCCTGCAGGTCAAAAATATTTGTCCGTTGTTGAGATTTAGTGATACCCACCATCTCATCTCATCCTCCTCCTCCTCCTCTTTATTTTTCCATCTACCCTTCGAGTGGTGTGTATGCCTATGATTTCTGTTAGCCTGTCATGCCTCTGTCAGGAGTTGTTAATGTCGGTTCAGGCCTCTCCCTACATGCCTGTCCGTCTTGCAGAGCTTTTGTCAGCGGCGTGTGAGGACTGGATGTTGCACTTCCTTTTTCTCAAGAGGGCAGCGAGTTCTCCAAGAGGCCTTCGACATAGTCATTTGCTCTCCATATGGTGTGTGTGTGTCCTTTCTCGTTCGTTTAACAAGGCCGCTTAGGAGTAAGGACAATGCTGCTCACTATGGTTCCCAAGGCCCCACTGAATGACTCATATTCCTATAGAATTCGGCCAAAGACCAAACAACAGGGTTACACAATCTTAATCACGAAAGTGCTGGTCATAATGTTCCTGGGTCCGTGATTCTGCGAAAGAGGATTGTGAAAAATGTGTTAGGTTGGGGTTTGAGTTTGGATTACGTAAATACTGTGCTACCACTTCCTGTTTCTCCGAGGAGGCACGCTGCTGCTCCGGATTCAGCAATTAATCTGAATCCGGAACAAGCCGTAAAAAATACCAGTTGTTTTTCTACTTGTTTGTCAAACCTGCTGCCGCCGGGTTTGTGACAAGGGAACATTAAAGTGGCTGTTATTCTGTAAGATGAAGTGCGATACTGCGGTTTTGCTATAGAAACCGGAGCCGTTTGACAGTAAAACCTTGCTTCCCATGCAGACAGTCTGGGGACACGTCAAAAAACCAGTCCTCACATCCCTTTTTAAAGAGTCACAGGAGGGTTTTTATAGTCTGCATCTGCGCTGAGCAGACAGGTCTGCTCTATCTCTGCATAGCAGCAGCATGGGCCGTTCACTTATCCCTTCTGGTCCCACATCTCCTCTCCTCCTCTTTTCCTCCCCTCAGAATCAAGTGGCTTTTTGTTCTCCCGCAGCAGTGCTTATCACTTGTTTCTCCACCGCTGCCCTCCCCCATCCTTTGAACAGATATATCGGGGGGGGGATCTTGTCTGTCCTGCACAGATCCCGAAGGACCGTGGTATCTCTGGCTCTCTGAGTCTGAAAATGGGGGTTCTATGCAAGATCCCCCCCCATCTCGTTCTCCCTTGGGTGGTTTTCTACGAGGGCCTGATCTGTTTAGCCCCAGTGTCTGCGTCAGCACTGATGTTAAATAAATCTCACGGCAGTAGACAAGCTTTGTGGATTGTCGTTATTACAGGCACTGACACTGCAATTAATTCAGATTCATTTGAGAGAAGTAGGTTTCTTTATCCTGCAGGATTTCTCAATTGCCTGTTATTTCTACGCTTGAATAAAATGACACAAAAATGAGCCCAACATTCTCAGGGGAGGCAGTGTGGTTGGTTGAAATGCACTCTAAAACCAGGCTCCCAGAAGCCATCTGAGTCAGCTGTTATGATTCTGCATAGAACCACGACCTAATTAGTTTAATCCTTTTCATTGACCATAAAAAGTTTTTAAAAAAGGACCTCTGATGGATTTATGGTCAGTTTTAAGAGGTGATTTACCCATAATGTGACCACCAGTCATCATTTTGTTTATTGTTTCAGATGTATTCTGATGTGTTAGCTTATAATCAGGATGGATGTGGTTCCTGAATGGCTTATGTTTCTGCATTGAAGGAACCACACAGTCTAACCAAACTCGTATCCATAGAATGTTTTGAATTATAAAGGGTCCTGATAAAAACTAGGTAGTTCAAAGGGAAATTCCATTATCTTTGCCTCATTTTCATATTTTTTCTATAAAGTGACTGTTGGTGATGATAACATGTCTCTTTCTCTAACCAGGACAAAGAGAGTGAGCCTCGAATATAAGGTTGTAACAGTAGTCTGGTATCACTGTATACAGTCACAGCCTGAAGGTTGGTGGTTATTGTAGCGTGTACATGTGCTTATCTAAGATATTGGGAAAAAAACTGACATAAGTGAGAGTGAGTTAAAGGTACAGACAGGAGCAGTCTGCCTGTATTGTCACGTTTCTGCAGTTTATTTTAGTTGTTGATAATCATAGTTTATTATTTTCAATGCTCACAGCTGATGTTATTTTTCATTTAGTAGCACCGCTAACATGTAAACAAACATGCTTCAGTGTACCGCTGCCCCCTCTAAGTCAACTAATATGTGTTTTTTGTCTTATGAAACTACGATTTCTTTAGTCAGTTAGTTATTTTTAATGCTTTTTTTCATGCTGAATTACTTTTTCCAAGAAACCTATGAGCAGATCTCTGTTAAACACAAGATTTAAAGAGGTGCTGTTGTGTAATTCAATGACGACTAAATCAACTAATCGATTAGTTAACAAAATCATATGAGTGTTAGTCGACTAAGAATGTATTTGATCGAGGATAATCATATTTCAGAAGTACGACATATACTGTAGTTATTTGCTATTTTTTTTATCAGGTTTATAATTCTGTTTATTATTATTATTATTACTCTCTTCTTGTCACTAATAATAATAATATTGATAAGAATAGTGTATCACCTTACTTATATGTTTTGAGACTGTTAGTGTACCGGGAAACTCACATACAGTTGCAACTCTACTCTTCCAGCTTTCCAAAAATTTTAAGGAATGTTTCAGCAATTTTGGAAATATGAATATTTGCTTTCTTGCCGAAATTAAGATGAGAAGATCGATCCACTCTTGTGTCTGAGTGGTATCACTCTTCTCGTCTAATTCTCTTTGCAAAGCGGACTAGTTTATTTCCTGACTATCTTCCATCTATGTTAATGCTGTGGCTAACGTTTTAGCTTGTGGTCTCATGCTAGAGAAGAAGTTGCAAACACGGGAGGATGTTTTGTGTCTCCAAAACCCACACATAAAATGAGAAGTTACAGGCAATGCTCTTTTGTTTATAAAAAAGGACACTCCAGGTATGGCTAATTTATGTCTGTGTTCGTTACTGGGAATTTAGAACCTCAAAGACAAGTATTTGAGATGATTTCATTTAAATTAAAAAAAATGTTAAGCTCTAGGAGTCTTGCGTCATTGCCTCAATGAATTTCATTCTTGCTTGCTCCAAATTTCTAACTACGACTTCTAGTTATGATCAGATAACATGACAATAACCTTGACAAATACCAAAATTGTCCTTTTAATCATTTGAAAATATGCAGGTTTAACATATACTTAAACCAACTTATAAGACCCTTGTCTCATATTCAATAACCTAAAAACGTTTACCACAGTACAGTATGTTACACGTTTGTCCTCCTCTTAATGGCCCTACAAGCTAAGCAGTAAATTCCCCATACATCACCACGCTGACAGGCTCCCAGCTTCAAACAACAATCCCTTCTTCTTCTTCTCTTTCCCTCCACTTGTCTCTCACACAAATACCTGCTCATGGCACAGTGCTAATAATCACAGAGCGCTGGGTGATAATGAGAACTGTCACAACGGCGATTCCGTCATTTCCAGCCCAGCTGCCGCGCATTACTACGGCTATCGACGGCTCTGATTCCAGCCCGTAATTGCTCCGCCTCTGAATAATTGAAAGATGGGAGGAGGTAAATCCCAGAGGTGTCAAGGTGGGACAAAGATGGATGCTTCTGTGTTCAACGCTGTCAGGTCTGGAGGTGTAAGTGGCCTGGAGGACATGATGAGACCCTCAAGGGGGAGATTGTCCCCACACACATGATGGACCACTAGTAGAATCATTTCTGGCACGGTGGTCCTCAAACAGGCCCTGGCTCATGTGTTTCCCAAGGATCCCCCACTGAAGCGTTTGTGGATCTGTGGGTATGCATGTGTCCCCATGTGTGTGTATTTCATGCCAGGCGGCTAGGTGGTGTAGCTGTGTATACCAACTGTTAACAGATTTAGGGAAGCAATGTATGCTTGTGCAGGCGTGTAAATCTGTGGATCAGAAGTGATTTAAAGACCTTCTGGATCCTTTACACTGACTGTGTGTGAGAGTGTGTGTGTGTGTGTCTGTCTGTGTGTGAGAGAGACACACTTACACACTTACACACATGGCCCTGTGAACACGCAGACTGAATGACACTCAAACAAGCCAACCAAGTCAAAGCTCAGATGTGGTGTTTGCTTGTGCAGACGACAGGCTGGAGTAAATATTTACTACCAATTACGCTCTTGGTTTCCATGCTTCACCAGAACGTGACAGTAGCTTTGAAATGCTTTAACCGCTAAACACATTAACTTATACGCTAAATGAGAGCTACCCTCAAATGTTGCGGCTGGAATGTTTTTAAGAGGATTATCAATAATCGCTTTTCATCTAGCACCGTGTTATTTTTAACTAATATGCAGCAGCAGAAAGCTCTTATTTCCAGTGAAGACTACTCTAATGGCAGTGCTTTCGGGGTCAGACACAGTGGCCCTGCAGCCATATCTCAGTCAACAGGATGTTATGGCCTGAACCTGGCAACCAAGCAGCTTTTCCTATCAGTGGCTTCAATTTTTTTTATTTCTCTCTGTTTCTCTCCTGCATGCAAAAATCACGGCAGTATTCATACACACATATACATTTTCTCCCACGTTCAGCTAAGATCTCTGTGGTGAGTTGCCCCGTTCGTTCCCATAGAAGTGGAGGGCTGACACTGCAGAGCGGAGCCAGCGGGTCTCCAAGGTCATTACCACTGCTACAGCGTCTGGGCGCCCTGGGAAGGAGGCAGGAATTGATTAATGACAAAGCTAGGAGGAGCGCAGGAGGGGAGGAGCCCAGATTGGCAAGAAAGCAGCGCTGCAGAGTTGTTACTGTATACTGGTGCTATAGATAGTGCTAGTGTGAGAGACTGCAGAGTGTGACCCAGTACAACAACGGCTGCTGATAATGATAATACTGAAGTATTCTTTATGAATTTAAGTTGCATCCTCAGTAGGGAGTATTAAGATGATGGAAGGATTTTGAGTAGTGATGATAGATTTTAGGACTCATTCTTAACTTAAATAGACTGTAGCTACTCCTCACTATCACTCAATTTGCAACTGACAGGCTCAGATTGTTAATATAATTGTCTGAGAGCAAAATGAAAAGGACCCTCCAAAGAAATTAAACGTTTTTCTTTACCTTTTTTTTTGCCTGATCCAGTTTGTTTGTCATAGTGTCATGTGACTTGTTGCCGGAAGACGACAGTGGAAATGTGAGTGAGAGTTGGAGAGAGGATGTTGGACAGTGTTTGTGTTGTTGGAGTAAGGACTGTGTTGGACACAATAACAAACTAACTGGATCAAGCAAAAGGTAAAGAAAGCGTTTTATTCAGGAAAAATAAAAGGTTGTAAATAACATAAGTTATCCTTTAACATTAATGACATTAACGTGAACAATTTGCCAAAACTCCAATACATGCTTGATTATCTCTTAAACGTGTTTTTGACTGCGTCCAGGGTTCACATTATGCCAAACACTCTCCTTCCCACAGTTTTTTTAAGATATCACTGTTGCTCTGCAGCTGTTAACTCAGACAAAAGATGGATTGACACCAGTTTTTGTTTTTTTAAAGCGACATGTTCAAAATCCCACAGGTGCCACGTTGGTGGCAGCACTGTGAGTCAGGTTACCATGGGAACACATTATGAAGAACAGTGGTATATGTACATTAAAACAAATCTACTTTTTCCAAAGGGGACTTTTTACAATATGACTAATGAATAGTTTTTTTCCAAAGGGGACTTTGTACAATATGACTAATGAATAGTTTTTCACAGTCCGAATTTAGATTATTGATGTTATCTACAGGAATAGTCTACAGTTTAGAAAGAGCAACATTGATCACCTTGTCAGGCTGGATTACATCGCTTTGGAAGCAGTCGTACATCTGTGAGAACCGATGACACCACAGCTTCATTTCCTCACTTAAGCCCGTGAATGTAGTGCACTGTCCTTTAAATAGCCATCTCGGCCGAGGTCTGCACAATGCACCTCCCCAAAGGCAGAGAGCACCGAGACGAGAGAGAGACGTGGTGATATGAGGACGGCCAGCTGAAATAGAAAGCTGCAGTCTTCTGGTCAAAACTGAAGCCTGCTCTAATTATTTTGTTTTAGAGGTTTTCTTGACATTGTTAAGCTTACAGTAGGAATCCAAACACATATATTATAAGAGTACTCCAGAGGTTTTGTATTGCATTTCAGTAAAGTTAGGGGATTCAAGGGAGAAACGGTAAAAATCGATTCAGTAGAGGCTGAGGTACTCCGGCTTTTAACCCAAAAAATCTTCACTTCCCATTATGCAACTTGACACCTTTTAGTGATTGTATAAAACAAACATACACATACAAATTCTACAACATCCCTCTCTCTCTAACACATCTCCCACATTGCTACACCTTTCTGCCATGGTAACCAAACATTATAGAACAATGTTCACACCTCTTTATGTCGTTACAGAAACAAAAATAATATAGCATACAACCAGAACATGACTCACCGTCACATTGATCAGCTTTAGCGTTGTACTATTAATAAGACTTCACTATTTTGCTCACGCTGACTTTTTGGTAGCACCCCATTGAGCGAGCCGCTAACCAAGAGAACGCATCTATATACGGATGAGTATATTGAAAATGAAATGATAGCACAGAAGGGCCCTGCTAACAGTAATGATACATGGTGGTCGACACTGATGCCACCACCCACAACCAGGAAAAAGTAAGACTGTTCATTATTAATGGAACCGCACTTAATAGTTAATTGGGCTGTTTATGTTACGTTCATGTTGCTGCTATTATCATAAAGAGAATCAGTGTTGGATTGTTGTTGTGTCAAGCAGCCATTTAATCTGCCTGGCCACATTTCTCATTTATCAAATGTTTCTGTTGGTTTCGAAGTTAGTATAAAGGAAAGGTTTTACATTTAAGGAGGTCTGCTTGTTCGTTCTCTTGCCAAAAAGTTTGATGAGAGATTGATACCTCCCTCAGATCTGTCCCTTCAATTTGGAGCTACGGTTTGGAGACTGTTTGCTTAGCTTAGCATAAACACTGGAAGCAGGAGGTAACAGCTTTTAAGATTTAATGAACAGGATATAACATGTTGACTATTCAGGTTTAGAGGACGGAGCCGAACTACCTGTTTTGCCCTGGTCCCTGTCTTAATGCTAAGCTAAGCTAAACTAAGCATCTCCTGGCTGTTGCTTCATATTAACGTAGAGATGTGGGAGTGGTATCGATCCTCTCATCTATAATGTAAGGAGCTGCACAGAAGGCTTTAGGTTTCTGCTTGCTTTTCCTCTAATAAACCAACTTGCAGGATTCAGTTATAAAAAAATAAAAATAAAAAACCCTGTCGCCTAAAGGGTAAATAGTCTGGCAGCTTTTTCCTCAGAGGACACAATGTACCTCCTGCCCGTTCTCCCTGTCATATCGCCCATACACCCACGACCCATTTTCCGAATTCCCCAGCTGATGTATTTGAAGAGACAGACTGACTCTGTGCCCAGAGAAACCCCATTCAGTGGAACTGACAGTGCTCTGTCTAAGGGACGACACTGTGCAACAGAACACCGTGTTTCCTGTCAGAGGCAAAGACGTACAATTTCTCTGTCTTATCTTGTAATTGTTACAAGCTTGTCCTTTTTTTCATGGTTAGGTTTCTGGGGCTAATTAGTGAGACAAAAGTGGAGATCTGCAAGGGTATAATTATGTCACTTTTCACAACCCAGACTGAAAGAATGAGGGACCAGTGAAGCATACCACAAGGAAAACACAAGACCACAGGGAGGGATAGCTCATCCTCACAAACAAAACACTCAGGCAAGAGCGTTTATCAGCTTTCTGGATGGGGACTAAAAACAACACAGGATTCAGTTTGTTCGAGTCAGAATTCCCACTCTGCCTTCTTCATTTTTGGAGCAAGGATAAAGAAGCAAAGATAGGCCTGCTTGTATTATATATATATATGTGTGTGTGTGTGTGTGTGTGTGTGTGTGTGTGTGTGTGTGTGTGTGTGTGTGTGTGTGTGTGTGTGTGTGTGTGTGTGTGTGTGTGTGTGTGTGTGTGTGTGTGTGTGTGTGTGTGTGTGTGTGTGTGTGTGTGTGTGTGTGTGTGTCCACATTTTGTTTGTGTGCTGTCAGGATTGCAGGTATTCAGAGGTGGCAGGTTGTTATCAGTGGAGACAGAGCTGAGTCACACAGTGCATACCAGGTGCTGGAGGCCTCTATGAACACATTACAGCGGCTGAGGTGTTGTCATATGATCCTTTTCTAGTATGGCAAAAAAAAAAAAAGAAGCATCTTGTACATTTACATTTAAAGTTAAAGTTTCTATGTGTTGAATTTGGTCCCAGTGAAAATTGCTGTAGTCTATGTTTCGCTTTCAACCCACTCACTCTGTGCCCTGTTTGCTGTTTGCCACAGTGTCATGAGGGTTGGTAGTTCAAATCCTACACATTGCAGAAATTGTTAGCGAATGTGGTGAGCTTCTTGTGTTTTGTGGAAATCTGTTGCATCTGCGTATGGTGAAACACTGCAAATACAGTTCAATGAAGCAATAGGCTTGGTTTTATGAAAAATCTCCAAATATGCAGACGGAGAATTTATGTAATCCTGTCTGGCTTATGCACAGACAAGGTGTGCAGTTATGGAACCTAAAAGTATAAATTTCTCCCTTTTTATGTGCTGACTTATTCTCAAAGGAATGCACAAAAACAACATGCCGTTTTAAGTACATCATACCATTGCTTTAACCATCTACGACTTGATGTCTGTTTTTTTCCCTACAATTTGCACAGAACAAAATTAAGTAAAAAGTTAACGACTTAATAATCGCAAATGCAATCCACTAACAGTCAATAAGTTATGTCTCTCTACTGCAGCTCAGCAAGGACAAACAACAATGGAATATTGTATTAAAAAATACTACATTTGGAGGATACCCATTTGATTGATTGCCTCATGGCCAATATGGAGAGGAGAAGATGAATGAGGACACTCACTGATGCACATATGGTATTTTAGTAAGATTGACTTGAAAATATCTGGTTATTATACATATCTGATGTGTTGATAGTCTGCAGTGGTTTAAGTTAAGAATATATCTCGTGTTCTCCTTTCATTACATTTGATTGGTGCTGGGCATCCTGTCGATACAGTTGAGGCCTCCCATTCTGCAGCCCAGGTCGATACTGACCCACTGTGAGAAAGAGTGAACTCTATGCTGTGTGACTCTGGACATGCACACTACTGAAATCACTGGCTTTCTAGCTGGCCAGGACAATACCCTTTCCAAAAGATACTTGTAAATCTCACCTATCGGAATATAAGGACGCCTTAGAACTTCCCCAGAGCTGACATTCTCCCATGACCTATTTTCATTATGGCTGATTGTTGGTGATAAGCTGCCGAGTGCTACATGGAGAACGAACAATACACAGATGACAGCACACACAATGTAATGCTAGCTGTTTGCCCAGAGTCTGATCCGAGCGAAATGATGACGAATGCTTATTGTCTAATTTGAGATTCGTGGTGTTGACTGGTTTATGCTGAGTGAGGAGAAATATAGAAGATGAGATAAGATACCCCGAGGAATGGGAAGCATTTTTATTTCTAGTTATTCTGGTGACCTCAAAGACCGAGGAAAGGAAGTTGGCGTTCTCCTCAGAGATGCTGAAGAGGTCAGGCTGGAGACCACTGCAATGACAAGCTGGGAAAAGCTGGAGAGCAGTGGATGAACAGCATTTGGTCCCCCAGGGAAAGGTTGACATCTCCAGAGGCAATGGAGGGGAAAGAGGAAGCCAGGAACAAGGGGACGCTTACAAGAAGCATCAGCCCTTTACCACAAGACACAGCCTCAGGTCTAGCTATGAGCAGTCTGCCGGCTGTCCCCATTGAGCAAATCGTACAAACAAATAAACAAACAGACCCAGCATACATAATATTATTTGTAGCTTGTGTAGTGGAAAGTCCCGAACGGCACCATGAGTGAATTTCCACATCACAAAACCTCAAGTCCTGCCCTAAGGATTCACACACTGTGTACACACTAACTCAGCTCAATAACCTCCCCCTCATCCAGGCTTGTGACATTTGCAGAGAGAGCGAGAGAGAGAGAGCCTTAAAGAGGGAGGAGAGCTGGATAAGCTGGTAGCACGCTGCTCCTCTCCTCTCTTCTCTCCTCTCATTAGAATTCTCTCATCAGTCTTCCCCATGGATCGGAGGGACATGTCAGGGTTTATTAATCGCTCCAGGAAATATTATTGACCTGGACCTTCTGCTCCCTCTCTCCCTGCTGCAGTCAGTGTCTCTCTGCTCTGCTGCCTCCACATTCCTCCGGTGTCCTGTCTGGACACATTACAGGACACTGCGGCACAGCGTGGAGGCTTCAACACACAGTGTCTTCATTGACTATGCGCTTGGCCTGGGCGTTCATTTCACCGCAGCTGCAAAGCACCACACACACACACACACACACACACACACACACACACACACACACACACACACACACACACACACACACACACACACACACACACACACACACACACACACACACACACCCTGCAGCCTTGGGGAGACAAAGCACACTCTGCTCTGCTTCATTATGGGGTGATAGCAGCTCTGTGCTGCCGTGCATTGCTAGGATTCTGACTTTTGTGAAAAAAAAAAAAAAAAAAAAAGAACACCTTCTCAAACTGCAAACATCTCAAAGCTTATTGGTTTTCAAACCTTACCAGCAGATTTAAAAAAAGGAAAGTGCGTGAATCAATGTGACGTGAAACCCATTCTGAGAGCTCAAACACTAGAATCGATCAGATATGCTCCTTTACCCTCCCTGCTCTGCATTCTTCTACCGGAAGTAAAATGAAGGAATGATTAAAGTCATTCAGTTGCGACTTCTGGATGTCACCGTGTGTTGAGGCTCTGGACAGAGCTCACGGCGCTGTGGGTGCTGGCGTACATGTGTGTGTGTGTGTGTGCATGTGAATGAGTGTTTGTGTTGGGTGGGGGGGAAGTTATCAAATAGTAGGAGGGGAAGTGGCAAAGAGCAAAGCTTGAGGGTGTAGATGTTAAGCCTCTTCCAGCCTAGATGAGTCTAGCTTGTGCCCAGGCCTCTTGTTGACGTGTGTGTGCGCGCGTGTCTGTGTGTGTTGTGATTTCAAACAAATAGCACACTAAGACCCTGCACGACCTATATCCTGGATATCCCACATTTCATCATGGCATTGCCACGGAAACGGCTGAAGAAAAACAGTTGTTATCAGATCATAATCTTATAAAAGGGAATTCACTCAAGCTCTCTTTGCTCAATCTGATAATGCTGTGATTAAAGCATGAGCATATACCTTATTACAGTGGTAAGGGGCATTGAATTAGTTAAGCATGGAATAGTCACAATAATGCTTTTTGTGGACATGTTTTTTCTCTTGATAGAAGTTTAAATTAGAAATATATAAAAAATGGATCTTTCGAATGTTTTTTTTCTCAATGGGTTGGTGAAGGTGTCATCGTGACCAGCCTTGTTCTTCAAATATTGTAGAATGGTGCCTCCATGTGGACATGTTAGGCATTACAACGTGAGCTTTATGACAGGGCTGATGAATGACCAGGATGTGAGTGTGTTGTTCCATTGTGTTTCCATGAACTTTGCACCGATGAGCACATTCCTGAAAGCAGCAGTCATGAATAAAGAAATATGCATCAGATCCTTCAATAGCTTTTGTGTTCCCTAAATGGTGATATTATCCAGCATCTATGTCCACGAGTCTTCACTTTGCAGACATGTCTACCACTAAATTCAATATCCTTCTTCATTTTGCTTTTCTGCAGCCACAATGGTCCCACTTCTGTTTTTGGTGGCAACCACAACAACATCCAATTCCACCGGCAATGGCAACCATACACAAGGTAAGAGTAATAACAAGGCCGATGCTGAGACTATAAACGATTGAACAATTTGAGATAGCAATAAAATCCCAACGCCAACCACTGCAGTCATCACTTTCCCCTAAGAAATGATTAGTATGTGTCTTCCTGCTTGATAATAGCCTTTTCTACAGCCTTGTTATTACCGGATCACAATGAACTTCAGCAGCCCTGGACTGTAATTTACGGCTTATTGTGCGTCTTTATAAACACAGCTAATACTTGGCTGTGTGGCCGTGACTCTTGGCTGAGTTTCAACTCTTAGAGCCTCTCATTTTTTGTCAGACATACCGACAGTACGAAATGAGCTGATGCTTATCTCTGGAGACAAAATACTGCAGAGGCCAGTTATTAAATCAGGCCTGCAAGCAGAGGAGTACGTCTGATGTGCCAAGAATTATTTTTATTTTTTTTATCAGTTAATGCCACATACACATGGCTCAAACACAATAATGCAGCCACACATTTGCAGACGCAAACATATGCACATATATCGTTGGCCTTGCTCCCACTTCCTGCTTCTTTGTTGATGGTGCTCCCTGACCCCCCCGCTCTGCTTCTCCTCCTTCCTCAGAAGACTTTACATCTCACAGCAACCACGTCCTCCCCACCGTGCTGGTCCTGTCCCTGCTGCTGCTCATCATCGCACTGCTAGCCTGGTACTTCCTCAGGTAAAATCTCCCACCCTTGCAAGGAAATCTCCTACCTTACCTTATCCCCTCCCAGGGCCCCGCTGACTGGCTGTGATCCAAGCTTGAGGGGGCAGAGCTCAGGGTGACAAACACTTCCTCCTTTAGTCATTGAGGCGGAGCCAGTCAGGAAGTGCTGCTAGCTGACTCCCTCTCATGCTTAGAGAGTAGAGAGCAGACAGCCAGGCTGTGACAGTGGACCTAAACGGGCAACAGAAGAGAACAAATTCTTTACCACATTCGGACTATAGCAACGTTTTTCCAAGACATCAGCTAATGAGAAAGAATAGCTTTTCAAGTTTCAGATGGTAGGTTGGATCGGCTTTTGTTCATGGCTACCTACATCATTTGGGAGATCTTCAAGTATTTTGTGGCACTGATTTTAAAAAGAAAGTTGAACTTATACCATTGCATCATTAAATCTTATGTTATTCTCATCTTATTGTATTCTTTTCGGCAGGATAAAAAACCAGAGAAAAGCAGACGCCACAACAGTTGACAAGAAGAAACCAAATGGCATCTCTGAGGAACAAGGTAACGTTGTTGTAAATTGGACACTGTGAGAAACAGCGAGACAGACTGTAGATTGTTAGTGAGGAAGCCAATGAGAGAGATGCACAGAAACATGCGGCGAAGAAAGAGAAAGAGGTTAAGAAAGACAGTAGGAGGCTTAAAAGAAGTATCAGCTTTACATATGGTTGGCAGGTTGTCCCACCACTGCATTGTGGTTTTCTACTTCCTGTTGTTAATATGAGGAACATAACTGTGTTTTCACCACCATCCTTTATAGCTTTTTGACACTGCATGTAAAATGTATTATTTCAAGTGTGAAGTATGTTAACAGCTATTGGGCTTTACAGGAAGCATTGTGTCTTGAGGAGCTGTAAGTGTTATTTTAGAAGTACACAGCACACACAGAAGTGGCTGTAACAAACACAGAGCAAATATCTAGGTATTAGCTGAGCTGCTTATTACTGTGATGGCAAACATGACACATGGTCCACTTTTACATTTAAGACAACATATTTAATTTACCCTTTCAGTGTTTGCTGTGCTGGGATAGCATTGCAGTATATATTAAGTTATGTTAAATCAGTTCAGGAGGTAGTTGTTCTGCATAATTTGAAATATTTCATATGAGGCAGATCTTATCTGTGAAGAAATAATCAAACGTACATTTTCTTCTTGAAATGTTATGTTATTTTTGTACTTAAAACATAATGGAGAAGAAACAAGAAGTGTTTTATTTGGGCGCTCAGAAACTGCAGTCTTTTTTTATGAGCATGATGTTGTAAGAATGAATCAAATGCTTTATTTAATGAAAGTATTGTTTTGCCTGTATGACTATGTACATGTATGTGTGTTTGTGTGTATGCTGATTTGATATGTGTTGTGTTTTAGAGTTTGGATACAGTACTGAGTCGTTATACACCACTGTGCCACCAGGTCAGGTATACAGTAAAGGGTGGCGGTATCAGGACCATCATGTTACTAACACTCCTCTCAGAACTTCTTCAACCTACATTTTCCAAATTTTGAGTGCTAACGGAATGCGTAGTCGGTGCTTTAGAGAGGTTTCCATTCAGAAACCTTCCGACGGGGTGCTGTAAGTGGCTTCTCACTGGGGTCCTTTGGTTCTCTAACACCTGTTGATGTTTGGTGATCATCGAATACTCACACCCCTTTTTAATTTTTTTTTATCGAGGTGTTGGCAAACACACACCAACATGTCATGAGATGTAGAGTAAGATTGTTTGTAAAGATCCTTGCAGAGTAATTCAATAAGCTTATTGTTTAATAGGTGATTCCCAACCAGGGGTACTTCGACAGTTGAAGTTAGAAATTATGATTTTATTTTGAAGTATATATCTGTATATGGAGTCATGGACGATATATGAACTGTACGTGTTGCTACTGAGATTGAGTGAAAACTAGGTAGCATGTGAATTTAAATTTAGCTGACGGTTAACAAACAGAAATGGATAGATGGTTGACATTTTTAGCTAAAAGTTTTGAAAAGATGGTTGAAACATCCTCCTGCCACTTCAAGTGGTAGTCGTAAAAATAAATATCTGACCAAACAGCCTGAATACTTTCAGTTGCATTGGAACAACCACTTTTATATGATTATTTTTTTAATAGTGTTAGATAACAGCATGTTGTGTCGTGTGTCATCCGACAGGGCTACATCTGGTTGGGAACCACTGGTCTATTGAAACCCAATCCTGTTTTAGAATTAATTTCTCTGAACCAATCAATATGTAATCATTAAACAATATTGTTATTTTTGTGAACAGTGCATATAATTCCCCACTGTAGTATTAAACTCTATCAGACCAGCAGGGATAATAAAACCACTGACTGTTCTCCCCACAGAGCAACAGACGGTGGTCCTTCTGCCCAGATCCCCTTCGGCCTCTAAGACCTACTTCCCCATGCCGGTGGATCACCTGGAGGAGGAGCACAGGATCCGCTCAGCTGACGATGGCAAGCTCTTCAGAGAGGAGTACAATGTAAGCATGCCCTCTTCTCCGCCTGGAGGTTAGAGTAACAGGTGGTCATCAAGTTGTCTGTACTCTGAAGAAATTGCTGGAAGTATTGGTTTTATCAAGCATCTGAGGTTAAAGCACTGAGTCAGTGCTTTTAACCTCAGATGCTTCTGTTCTGTTATGCATCTTATTCTTAAAGAAGTGTGGGTTAGAACTGTGTTGTAGTGGACTCATTTGAGACATTAAGCAATGTCCACATCTATATTGTGGTTTTTTTAAAGCTCTATTTAACCCTTAAATATTTTTTTTACATTTCATGAACAATAACTGTAAACAATAGAATAACCCAAATTATCATTATTATTATTATTATGTTGTAACTTTGTATAAAAATTATTTTATTGCGTTTTTTGTGCCTTCAATGGTGGCATCAAAACCACCAACACTATATCTAAAACTGGAGTTATAGGGTTTTCCCCACTACAACTGTCATAAATTGTGTGTTCTTGAGAAGGCAGACAATTCAGAATTGTACGTTTTTTGGGTTTTTTTTCAGCAAAAAGCGAGTTATTTTTGTCAGATTGTCCATGACACGTACTGAATGCATACAACCTCACACCCATGAAAAATACCCTTCTGGGTATTTGTGGCTATGAGTCAATATATATATGACTCATGATTCATGTTACACCTAAGTATAATTTGATTCAGTTTGTCAGCACAGACAGAGGAAGTTGAAGCAGCTTTACTGTAGGTAGCAGAGGAAGTGCCTACATCGAGGCTGAACAAAGCCTTACATACAGCAGAACACAATGCACGGGTCATGAGCAGTTAAAAGTCAGCATGGGAGGTTGTGTAGAACATAACTGTAATTCTGATTTGCAGTCCTTGCCAGGGGGTAATGCCCAAGGGAAGTATGAGGAGGCCAACAAGGACGACAACAAAGAGAAGAACAGATACCCCAACATCCTTCCTTGTGAGTTTACTTTCTATTCTGTAGCAACTAGATTTTCTTTTGCCCTCACACCCAGAGCTCACAGTTTCCTGTCTGCGTGTGCACACGTGTCTTTGGTTCTTTATGAGTCTCAGTCTCAGTTCAGATACAGTAGATTCCACCCACCAGCTCATGTTTCATTCACAATGTAACACCACTGTCAAGGGAATTTACTCACCCTTCTTCCTTTATACAGTTGCAGTTCCTCATCTCTGTCTCATTAATATTTAATTGCGTCATTATTTTTCCTTACCCGTGCACTGTGATCTTTAAACAGATTGGATGAAACGATTGATACCACTTTCATGTCAGTTCTGATATCAAGAAAATTTGTACAAAACACTGGCAACATTAAACGGTATACCGATCATATTTTTCTATTCCTATAATTTTCATATACGACTGCTATGGCCGGGAAAATTGACTGCATTGAGAGGGGGGACCCTACTAGCTTCGTAACCTTCTTACTCATGGTTACAGCTTTGTAACACAACAACTAATAAACCACAAATAACTCTCTTTAAGAGGGTAAAACAACAGTGCACACATCAATTTGTACACAAATAAAAATTGTACAACAAAACCTCCCGTAAAATGGCTTTTTATATGCCGGACTGTTTATTTGCCAGAAGCAGTTGCCAGAAGCAGTTGCCAGGCAAACGGCGTATACTCCTATGTTCCCAATTATTTCCAGTCTTTATGGTGGATGTGGCTTGTTATTTACTGTTCAAACAAGAGAGCGGTATCAATCTCCTTGTCAAACAAGGCAAAACATGTATTTCCCTAAAAGTCAAACTATTCCTTTAAGCTCTCCAGGCTATGTTACCTGTAAAAGTATTTAACTGGAGTTGTTACATACTCTGTATTGTCTTTCTGCTGTAACCCTCTAAACTCTCCGATGGTATTTTCACCAACAGATGATCATTCCAGAGTGCTGTTAACTCAGATGGATGGGAATCCCAGTTCAGACTATATTAATGCTTCTTACATTGATGTGAGTTATGTTTTTTTATCATTCTGCTGAACATGATATATTCATTTGTAAAATGGTAACACTTACTGTAGCAAAATAACTAAAATATTGCCTAATTTCTTATGACTGGATTTAATAAATCAGCTTGATTTGTACTGATATTACAAAAAAAAAATCGAAGCATTTAAAGACTTCTCTTCCATGTTGTCATAAAATTATGTTTAAAAGATTTATTTCAATTTAATTTAAACTAGAATTACGGCTTGGTGATTCAATATGAGTTCCAACAACTTGTTTTGTGAGTTCACGGTGTACATTGACCACCAAAACTGAATCAGTTCGTCATTAAGTCCAAGTGGATGTTTGAGCCAAATTTGAAAAAATTTGCTCAAGGCATTCCCGAGATATCATAGAACGGGACGGACGTGAGGTCACAGTGACCTTGACCTTTGCCCTCCAAAATCGAATCAGTTCATTGTTGAGTCCAGGTGGTCTTTTGTGCCACAATTAAAGAAGTTCACTCCAGGCATTCAATAGATATCAACATAACAGCGCCACGGCAGACGCCTAAACATTTTTCCCCTCGGAAACTGCAGTTAAAGAGACAATCTCACCACAAAGTCCATTAGTAGCTGTTCTGGAGCTTTATATTTACATTTTTTATTAACTTAACATTCATCTCCAACAGGGTTACACGGAAAAGAAAAAATTCATAGCAGCACAAGGTAAGATATAGTGCACTTGGAAATGAAATGCATAATTATATTATCTATATTATTAATTTCATGTCTTAATTAATCATGTGATATAATAATCATTTTGTCCCACAGGTCCAAAAGAAGACACCACAGCAGATTTCTGGAGGATGATATGGGAGCAGAAAGTAGCGACCGTTGTCATGTTGACAAATCTGAAAGAAAGGAAAGAAGTGAGTGATTTGACGTTTTTCATTTCCTAAAATGTGTCTCAGCTCCATGGCCATGAAGAGGCCTTCCTACATGCTCCAGTCTGCTCTTTGCTCTGATGTGTCTGTGATGGGGGGAAGGGAAAAAGTAGGATTCTCTGCAGGAGTTAATGGAGCATCACAAAAAGATTTGAGAAGAAATGTGTTCAAATAGATTTCATTAGTTATGGTCAAAGGTGATACCATGAGGTTTAATTCAAACTATTCAGAGCTCCCCTCTGACATCTGTTTTTTCACCGCCATAATTGCTCAGTCTTTATTGTGAACCACGTGAACCGGAACTCCCTCTCTGAACAAGGAGAGAGGGAGAAAGGCTTAAAAGATCAATAAGAAGAGAATTGGCAAAGTGTGGACACTTTGAAATCGATGGCTACATAATGTGTAATGAAGTCCTCCACGGCAGTATCATAATCACCCAGCGAGGACTTCTATTGACTTCACTTATGCTAATCTAGATTGACATGATAACCTTTAGTAAAGCTCACCTTCGTGAAGTCATACATTTGACTTGCTTGAAAGGAAAAGCCATGAATACGTTACAGAAGAACAACTCGTTCATACAGTAGGTCTTTATTTTTAACTCGCGTCTGTCATCTCTCCCCAGGACAAGTGCTACCAGTACTGGCCAGATCAGGGCTGTTGGAGCTATGGGAACGTGAGGGTGGCGGTAGAAGACTTCACTGTCCTCGTGGACTACACCATACGCAAGTTCTGCATACAACATGTACGTTTAATGCAGTGCTCCTGTCATAATTACTGTGTTTCATAGAAATGATATGTTAACAGGAACATAGGTGGTGTTTGTGAAAGATGCTGCGTACATGTTAATTCATGATGATTTATGTGTTGTTCAGTTCCTCTTTCATTGTAAGTCAAGTAGACAATTTCTAAATTCGCTAAAAAGTAGCTGAATTAATTTCTGTTTAAACAGGACACATGCTCCAGATGGCCTAAGCAGGTTTTTTTTTAACACTGTTAACTATGTTTTCTGCCTGCGTTTGTCACAATGTAGCAAGCCAGCGATGCTGCTAAGACTCCCAGGCTGATCACCCAGCTCCACTTCACCAGCTGGCCTGACTTTGGAGTTCCTTTCTCCCCCATCGGCATGCTCAAGTTCCTCAAAAAAGTCAAGGTGGTCAATCCACCCTTCGCTGGGCCCATTGTGGTCCACTGCAGGTACCAGAGCGCTGAGCTAATGGATCATTGTTTATTATCTTGTTGTTGTTTATTTGGATCTACGCGCTTTTGCCTGAACATCCCTTTTAAATGCTTTTAATTATCCAATTTGTTTCTATGGAGTTAAATATCCGCTGGAAAACAAACTGTCAGCTGTGTCTGTAAACCTTGTGAGTGACTATAGCAATACATGTGTTTTCAAGCACAGAGGTCACTTTCTTTTACCCCTGTTGTCTGCTAACATGCAAGCGCCAGCTGAGGATTGTGTTCTGTTTTGTGTTGTTGCAGCGCTGGTGTGGGAAGGACAGGAACCTTCATTGTAATTGATGCCATGATCGACATGATGCACGCAGAGCAGAAAGTTGATGTGTTTGGGTTTGTTGCTAAGATACGAGAGCAGCGCTCACAGCTCATTCAGACAGATGTGAGTTGGAGACAAGTTCCCTCTTGTTTATCACATTACACTGATACTTGACAGTTAATGTGTTAATTTAAATTGTGCCTATGCGTAGTGTGTGTGTGTTCATCAGTTTGTGTGTATTCCCACCCCAGATTCAGTACTCATTCATCTACCAGGCCCTGCTTGAATACTACCTCTATGGAGACACGGAGCTGGACGTGTCCTCTCTGGAAGGTCATCTGCACAAACTGCACAACACCTTCACAAACGGTGACCGGGTCGGCCTTGAGGAAGAGTTTAAGGTACGATCTGTTATTTCACATTTTGACCCACAAGTGATCACATTTATGTGAAAATCAAGTCAGTTACACGTCCAGCTGATAGATGGCTTAAATTCCCAGGAGATGTGTATTTAAAATGACCTCTCTTAATTAATACTGTACATCTGTTGAGTTTAAATCCATTAGATTCTTATTTTTATTTCATAATGATTTATTTTATTTTATGAAATACATTTTAAGAAAATATGCAAAAAAAAATCCCAAGCAACTGAAAACAGGATTTACACCATCTTTTAATTACAGCTGCTTTTTCCCATAGCCCTTTAGCAATTTGACAACAAATACACTCAACAATACACAATAGATTAGTGTTACTGGTTGTTTTTTTGTCTGCACATGGAGCCAATATGGCTCTGGAAGACAGAACCATATTTGCTCCATGTGCAGACAAAAAAACAGGCCATTTAACATGCACCGTTACATACTATACCTACATACAGTATACTTACAAAGTACTTGTTTGAAGCCCATTGTTGTTGAAAGGTGTTATACATATAAACTTAATTTATCAGTGAAAAATCTATTCTTAATTTGGCAGTATAAGAACTGAGAGATAGGCCAGAACCTACTGATTTACTTCTAAAATCTCAAACTCAAACCTTAATTAATTAAATCCTTCTCATTTTTCCAATATATGTACAATGATCCAGTAACTTTCATCTACTCATTGTGATTTATAATTAACAGTGTAACTTGATTTATTTCCCTATTTAGATTTGTGAATAAAAGGATGGTGGATATTTGTAGGTTTGTAACATTTTGTTTGCTTGATTCCTAACCAGAAACTGACCAACATGCGAATAATGAAGGAAAACATGAGAACGGGGAACCTTCCTGCCAACATGAAGAAGAACAGAGTCCTGCAAATTATTCCATGTAAGACAAAAGGAAACTCATTGGACAAAAATAGATCGGATGACTGTTTCATGTAAACTGGTGGAAGATTTTGACGTCCTGATTATATTGTTTGTCGGTGTCCCTATGTTTAGAATCTATCATATTTTTCCAATCTTGTGCTCTGCAGCATTCAATTTTTTCTCGGGGAGTCACTCGGGCCACCTTGTGTTCTTGACACTCTGTCAACATGTTTAAAAGCTGCTTAACTCCAAATGGTTTTAAGGAGTTTCCTGTTCTATTCCCATTTCAGATGACTTCAACAGAGTTATTCTCTCCATGAGAAGAGGTCAGGAGTTCACCGATTACGTCAATGCATCTTTTATAGACGTAAGCACATTTTATCACATAATGCCTTCCTTCTTGCATTTATATCTGCAGTAGTTCATGGTTATTGCTATTAACACAGTATTGGGCCTGAAAAACTGAGGAAGTGTGTGTTTTGCTGTGACTCAGGGCTACAGGCAGAAGGACTACTTTATTGCCACCCAGGGCCCTCTGACACACACAGTGGAGGATTTCTGGAGAATGGTGTGGGAATGGAAATGTCACTCCATTGTCATGCTCACTGAGCTCCAGGAGAGGGAGCAGGTAAGCTGTTATAGATGATGCTGCAACTGCTGGCAAGCTATGATTAATGGCTACATTAACCTCCACAGCAGTGCAACATAAACCATCTGTGTTCCAATTTCATCATTCTTTCAAAACATTGCACTTTTATTTATCAGTTTGTTTGTGCAGGTTTTTCTTTTTTGAACCAAAAGTACTTTCAAATATTTACATCCGATGTATTAAGCTGTAGTCTGTGTTTAACTTATTGCCAGCAGTGAATAAACACGTACCTCTGATTTTGTCTGTTCTTGCAGGACAAATGTTGTCAATACTGGCCTGCAGAGGACTCGGTCACCTATGGAGATTACAAAGTAGAGTTGAAGGGAGACACTTTGTGTGACACATTCAGTCTACGAGACTTGGTACTCACCTTTGTCCCGGTAAGCAAATTAACTTTGCACTATCACACAGCAGTAAATGTGTCAGACAGTGACATATTACATTTGCCTGGAAGGATAAAAATACATTTATTGGCTCTATTGAGGTAATTTTAATTACCTCATAACTTTGAACCAGTACAATTGGTCCTCCTTTAAATCATAAAAGTGTAACTTAAACTATTTTTATTTTCTTCTCATAATTAATTCATTGTAATAACTTTTGGTGGTGGAAGAAGTATTTATAATATTCTCAAATAAAAGTTCTACTTTTTAAGTAGTTTAATTAAGTATCAAAAGTAAAGTTACTTCTGTGGAGGAAAAGCAAAAAGCCAAGTGAGTACATAAAACTCTTGTGGTCCAGAGGAAATATTGTGGGCAGGATGTGTTTAGAATTATCAAGAGAGAGTCTCTCATCTCATATATTTCATTAAATTTGACCCACATGACCTCTCAGAGGTTCAGTAATACATTCCTGCCCCCCGGAGCAGGACACATCAGTCCACCACTAATCTGCTGCACACTTAACCTACTCCTACATTGCATCTGCCATTATGCCTTCTTGCACTGCTAATAAATCATATTTGAACGGTATTCTGATCTCTCTTCTGCCTGTTAATTTCCTCTCAAAGGAGAAACAGACAAGGGTGATCAGGCACTTCCACTTCCACGGCTGGCCGGAGATCGGCATCCCGGCCGAGGGGAAAGGCATGATTGACATCATCGCCTCAGTGCAGAGACAGCAGCAGCAGTCTGGGAACAATCCCATCGTCGTACACTGCAGGTAGCTTCAAAACACACACACATCGGAGCCTTTTTTATATTGCAATTGTCATGTTTGTTTTGCATGTGATGGCTTAAAACAAGTACACGTTTGCAATTCCAAGCCATAATTATTGTGTGAATTAGCTTCAAAGGGTTTTTGTGTTTGTGTGCTGCAGTGCTGGTGCAGGGCGAACAGGTACGTTCATTGCACTGAGCAATATCTTGGAGCGAGTCAAGGCAGAAGGCCTGCTGGACGTGTTCCAAACTGTGAAGAGTTTACGCATGCAGAGGCCTCATATGGTCCAAACTGTGGTAAGTATCAACACAACTGGATCCTAAATAATCTTAAGGGCCACAAAAATGTATAAAATGTAATTTTATATTCATCACCTCCTGCTTCTTGCTATATCTTGATGGTAACCGATTTTACATACTGCCACCTAAAAAACATTTTTTTCTCCATTTGTTCCATAGGAACAATATGACTTCTGCTACAGGGTGGTACAAGACTTTGTCGACATTTTCTCAGACTATGCCAATTTTAAATGATGAGATTTGCCTTAAACATGGTTTTTAATGTTGTTTTCTAAAGCTGGTTTGTCAGTTTAATGTGTTTCTTTAACTTCGTCAAATGATCTATTTTGCTATGCACTTCTCCTACCATTAACTCCATCCTCGCTGTAATATACTGTATGTCAGTGGATGAAAATTGTAAATGAAAAAGTTAGATTATAAATGTATATTTCACATCATGTATCATAATTATTTTGTCATGAAGTGTTGTTTCAAACTTGGTCTATTTTTTTCAGTTTTGTTGTATAATAATGTATTTTAAATGTTTATCTAAGTGTTATTTTGGATCGACCACGTAACATTTTTGAAAGTTGTAGTTATTGTAAATGTATTTATGTATCGACGATGACATTCCAATCTTGAGTTTGGAGAATACGACGAGAATGTTAACATTTTTTTTTGTATGTAAACATACAGAACATAATTTCATTTATTGATGACTTCTATCTGAGATTAGAGGCGGTATTGAAACTACATGCCTTTTCCAATGGAAATATTGTCAGAAAAGAATGAATGACTTCAGCCATAATGCCAAGAACGTAAAGTTATGCAACAGAGGCTAAGGTGACGACACGGGTTGATTTCCAATATGGATTTAGGCAGAAGTTTCACAGTTAGACGTATCACAGTCATCCAATACCATTAAACTGGTTTTGTACCTCAAGAAAAGTGGTATGCAACTGCATTTAACATGGATGTAACAGTCTGCCTATTGTCTGTAGACAGCAAAAAGTATTTTTGCTAAAATTACTGCACATTAAAAAGCACATAACTAAGCCTTTTGCCAAGAACTTGCAATGTTCAATAATATGTTTGCTTTATTTGTATTATAGATAATTTCACAAATCAGTGCCATACGTACTTTTTTTAAAACTACCCCGAGGTAAAGGCCAGTGATCCTAAGATAAGGTTATTGTGTTTGCTTCATGCAGTATAGAGAGAAAAATACTTAGTCGAGTCCTGTAAAAAAACAAAAACACTTGTGTGGTGCTTCAGTGCCTCCTTAATGCCAGAGCAACAAAAAAAAAAACTAAAATATCAATGTTGAGGGACTTTATATATTTTAGAATACTTGGGTTTGTTTTTTAACATATTTCAAAATGAAGAAGTAGAATGGTTCATTGAAAATGATCTAACGGTAGTTTAATTCATAGGAAAGCATCCGAATGTGAAAAAGATTTTCTGTGCATTTCCTCTTCGGCAGAAACCCCAATCCATCTGGTACTCCAAAATTAAACCAAACATTTGGAATGATTTCACCCAGCTCTGCTTTAATCCTCAATGAAATGTGTAATTTTGAAATGCTGCATGTAAATACTACATGACAAAGTGCTGACATTGTGAAGGTGGCTGAGCATTAAGGAACTGTCAAATGATTGGTCATTTTTGTGTGCTAACTGTCTGTGGGAGGTGCAGTAGAAGAAGAGACTTAACAAAACAACCCCTTCCCGTGGTTTCTTTTCTGTCTATGCCTTCCTTTTTCAGAAAATTGAGAATACTCAGTTTTACCTAGAGCTCTTTGCCTTTGCTCTCTGTGGGTGGTCTAACCACTTTTGGATACTCAATGTCTTTCAAATGCAAGTTGCAGTATTAAATTCATCTGAAAATGCTTTGGGGCGTCAATGAAAGTTTTCTTCGGATGTCTTAGCTTGGGTTTGAAAAACAACAGCTTATGGAAAAAAAGGTCATACTATGTCAAAAAAATGTCATAATAAATGTTTAGACTATAATAAAAAAAAACATCATGGTATGCAGTCAAATTTCAGGATGTATTGCGTCATGAAAAAGTCATATTATAGTATGTTGTAAAAAAGTCACAGAATAGTAGAATAGTCATAATTCATAGGATTGTATGTCTAAAAAGCAGCTTTGCATGTCAAAAAAAAGTAAGTATATGATGTTGGAAAAAATCTATAAAAAAAGTCAGTAAAGTATATGTTAAAGTTCTAAAAGATGAAGTATGAAGTATATAGTCAGAAAAAAGTCAAAGGATTGTACATCAAAAGTAAAAAAAAAAGACAATGCAGAAAAAAGTTAAAAAACGTATAGTATAGTATGTTGAAAAAGTAAAAAAAAATCATCTGATAGTATGTGGACAAAATGTGATTGTGATTTATGAAAAGGCATATCACAGTACATTCAAAAATGTATCAAAACTTCATAGTACACTATGTCGGAAAAGTAAGAAAAGAAGGCATAGTAAAGTATGTGGAAAAACAGTCATAGTATAGTATGTTAAAATACAGAGAAGGTTAACATGGCCCCTGTCACAAAGTGAGTCCTGGATGAGCACTAACAAGAGACTTCTCTGTAATCTGTAGTGGAGAGTAACCAAAAGCAGGTAGAGGTCAAGTCCAACACATGCTTCAATAATATATATAATTATTAAAAATGTGCTCTTCCAACCAGTCAAGCAGAATGTAAATGGGTTTTAAATATGGACTATGAACATCTTGTCTTCAAACAATATGAAAGAAGCCCAGTTCTTTTTTTTACAGCCTTTATTTTTCAAACAGATCAAACTGCTTTGGCAAAAAGATGTTACGTTCGTTTTAACAGTCACGCCCATAAAGCTTTATTGAACTGACAGACAGAGCAAAAGAGTCAGAATGTTCCTTCAGCTACCATGGCAGCCTCTCTAATAATAATAATAATAATAATAATCTAAAACACAGCTGAGACATCATAAAATACTATTTTTCCACTATATACAAATAAACCAGTGATACTTCATCACACAATCTCACAACCACAAAATATCACTAAGAATCAATATGAAATTAATATTTCTCCTTCTGGTCCAAACACATATCTTTTCATCACTTTTAGTTTTGATTGTGTTTTTTACTTTACACAGCTTAATATTAAAATCCACCAGGCAGTCTGGTCTGTGGTGGTAAAGTTGTTATTATTACTTTTCTCTGGACTAAATTAAGATATTTCTCATTTGGGTTTTTGTTCACATTAATTAAATGAGATATTAGTTGTTGATCAGGGACCTTTAGGGGTGTTTGTTCACTGAGGATCCGATTGTAGGAACAAGACACCATGCTAGCTGTTTCCCCTTGCTTCCAGTCTTTATGCTAAACTAGGCTAACATATTTCCTTAAATGTTGAATTATCCCTTTTGACCTCTTTTGACAACATGTTCATGCAGAGCTGCTCAGTTTACAAAAATATCAAACGACAGATTCAGACTACAAACACAAAGGCTTCGTACCAAAAAGACACAACGATCAGCTGCTTTTACAAAAGGCCACAAAATATATAAATAAAAATTGAAATAAATAGATGAATTACTTTTTATGGTTAAATCTCAAACCTAAGAGACTGCACGTCTACTTATCTGAACAGTATGAAGGTTTTCTTTGTTCTGTTTTAGAGCCCAGATATACTTGATTTTAACTCAGTTTGTTTTTCCCCTGTTGTGTCTTTAACAGTATTTTGACCATGTTTAGTTAATCCATAAATATGTTTAAATTCTCCAGGATCATATTCTGGTGTAGTTCTGGGATTATCTCGCTCTGATGTGCTCCAAATAGTGGATCAATTTTTGAATCCTCAAAACTGGTCATGTTGGTTGAAGAAATTTGTTGAGTTTCAGATTAAACGTATAAATAGAAAAACTGTAAACAGAACAATCTGTTCGATTCAGAAGCCGTTGTCTCGTCCATGTTGGCTTTAAAAATGGAGTTAGCGTCTGTAACCAGGTTATTAATAAAACAAGTATATAATGAGCTTTAGAAACACAACAGGACTCGCTAGTCTTTGAAACACCTGGAAACAAACAGCTGATAAGAAATTCAACTAAGTCGTGCATGTGTCTGTGAGAAAGGAGTGTTTGTGCGTGTGTGCAAAAATATGTAGGAAGTCTTGGAAATATGTACAAAATATCTATTCTTATGCCATGATCCAAAGATTCACACCATAAAGAAGGATAGAAAGGAAAGTTTAAAAGTAGAAATGTTCACGTATCACCTTCGTCATCCACAGCTGCTACATCCAGAACCTTTCGTCTCTGTCTTTGGATTTTAAGTTCACTGAAAATGAAATGAGAAGTGAAGGCATCACGGTGACCTTGACTTTGCCTGTTCAGTCTCAAGTCTTTCCTACTCGGACACGAAAACATCTCCAGCCAGACGTCAGAGGAACAAACCTGGGTTCACGGGGTGAACATCCAGAAATGTTCCCCAACTTGGTACAACACTCTGCCCCAGGTTTTCTCTATGTCCCTTTAATTAAACACACATCTGTTGAAGCATCTGAGCCAGTTTGATATTCAAGCCTTGTCTGTAACACTTCTCTTGACCCCCTTAAGATCTACCGGCTTCAGACTCTGGCGGCTTCACTGGCGGGTTTTAAGCAGCAGGTTTTCTGGCGGTCATCACAAACCAACATCAGAGTTAACTTAAACTTTGCAGCAACATATTTAAGATGAAGTAAGGTCTGTGCTGTGTGACCGACTGCTGATGGGTTAAGATACCCAAAGTTCAGCCGCAGCCAAACAAGGAATCAGTGCTGATCTGGGTTCATAAGCAGAAACGTCTTTTCTGCCTCGTTGGCACATTTGTGTTTTAAGTAATTATGTTCCAGAGTTCTATCAGCTCTCTACAAACTGAAGGAGCTGGGATGACTTCCCCGGGTCATAAAAGTTAAGAACATGCGTTTACTCGTTTGCCAAAAATGAAGGCATTGCTCTGAGACTTTTAGAGATTTTAAATATTTGATAAACAAACATGTCGCAGCGATTTATGGGTGATAACGCTGCTGATGGATGAGCAAAGTTCAGCTGCAGCCAAACAAGGAATCACGGTTGTTCTGGGTTCAAAGAAACACCCGAGGCAACGCGTTTCAGCCCCGTGGGAACTTTTCTGTGGATGAAGTGTTCCAGAATTCTGACGACTCTCTGAAATCAGGAGGGTGACTTATTGAATTCATGCTGGTACCGCTTTGGTCCAGGCATGTGTCACTCTGAGATTTCTAGGACCTTCTTACTACTTTGAGACTTGATAAACAAGAGTCAGTCTCCTCATCCTCCAGGTATCAGATATTGTGGCAGCTCGGGGTTCCTCCAGTTAGAGGGACCAGTTTGATCAACGAGAAGCCTCCAGTCCATTTTAAATCTGCTCCCTTCTTCATGCTCAGTACTCAGATCATGTGAGGACACAATGTGGCCACAGATCTTCGGGACTTTGATTCCCACAACGCTTTAAAAACAGGAACGGCAAAGTAACAGTAAGGTGCTTCAGGTTAAAACGTCATCCAAATGGAACACGAAGCTTGTCTTCGATCGGCCAGTGAGAAGTCGTCTTCTTCTCAGAAGTCGTCTTCCTCTCAGATGCTGGCCGTAAAGTGTCAGGGTTTGGGTATCAAGCTGGACTAAAAGTCGTAATCCCATCCGGAGTTGTCGTCCGGTGGCGGCTCCTCTGTGTCTTCGGGGAAATTGTCGAAGTTACCGGTGTCGGTCGGAGAGGAAACCTGGATAGAACAACACCGAGTAAAACACCCTCAACACCTTCAGACCTTTTATGCTGTGTTTACACCAAATGCATCACAAATGTTTAACGGTGAGATACCATACAAAGTAAAGCAAAGATGTTAATGGACGCGTGTAAACGCAAAAACAAAACATAGATATTCAACATAAAGTTGTAAAAACGTTGGTAGACTTTTTTTATCCATATCACCTTGTTGTTGTCTTTTTATGTTTCAGATAATTTAAAGAGCTCTGATTGGTGAATGAACATGAATATAACTGTGACTCACGTCAGGTGTGATGGGCGGAGTCAGAGTTCCTTTCCTCAGACCCTCCCAGTTAAAACCTTCAAACCACCTGAACACGGAGAGACAAATTAGTTTTTATCTTTGAACTGAGAACTGACAGACAGGTGAGAGCTGAAACAGCCAATCAGGTGTCAGCTTCCTCTCAACTCACTTGTGCTTCTGGATGTCTTTGACTCCATTCTTCAGGTTTCCAAGTCTCTCTGAGGGATTATCTCTGTCGACACAAGATTTATTTTGGAAATTAGATCAATGAACTTTGACTGCACAGGTAATGTGGGCTGCTCAGGTAAACAGGGCCCCCTACCTGCAGAGCTTCTTGATGAGGTTGGCGGCATTCTTGGTGGTCTTCTTGGGGAACTCGATCATGTCGATGCCTCTCAGGATGACGTTGTAGGTTTTCATTGGATCTGGACCTGAAAACGGGGGACTGGAGACAGACAGAGACACTGTTAGACACCGAACAACCAGAGTTTGACTCTACTGAGCTCCACTGTCTCATCTCTGTCTTTGTCCTCACCTGCCGGTCAGCAGCTCGTACATCAGGATACCCAGAGACCAGTAGTCTGCTGAGACATCATGACCTTTGTTGAGGATGATCTCTGGAGCCACGTACTCTGGCGTCCCGCAGAACGTCCACGTCTTCTTACAGAACCCGATCTTCTTGGCAAAACCAAAGTCCACCTAGAAAAAGACTAAATTGATTAAAGCCTTCTCTCCACACTCGTATCATTTAACTTTTTTGACAGTGTGAATTGTCTCCTGTCGGTTCCTGTACAGCATCAAAAGCTTGAAACTTGTTTAAAATATGAGGATGAACTCTAATATTGCTGGTGACGTCATGACTTTTCCTCTCACGTCACCAAAAAATATAATAAATCTTGTGATATCATTCCTGTTCTCCAGAGAATTCACCATGTTTATGAAAACATTCCAGACTTGACTGAATTTAAATTGTTTTCCTCTGTAGACTGAGGCATTATTTTCCTATTACTGGAGTCTCAACTATCTTAAATATAAACAACTCAAACATCTTTAGTATGTAAGTAAGTAAGTATGTATACTTCAGTGATATCACATGATATTATTAAAAGTTATCAGACTAGGAATCCAAAAGGACATATAAATACAATTGTATTTGTTCACCCACAAACCTGAAGCTACTGGCTGAAGATTCTCATTGATTCCTACTAGATGTAAATATGAAAAACGTATTTTATGATGAAATATGGAATTACCAGCTTGGCGTATCCCCGGCTGTCCAGGATGAGGTTTTCAGGTTTCAGGTCTCTGTATATGATGCCTTTGGCATGCAGGTAGGCGAAGGCTTCGACCACACAGGCCGTGTAGAACCTGGTGGTCGAATCTTCAAACGAACCCCTGAGAAACAAAAGGTTAAACTAAAATTACTTTCTGTCAGAACCTACAGTTATTTAGGTTAATTGCTGTTGACACATTTATTCAATCCAATTCATTTTCAACTAATCACCTAAAACACTTGTTTAAGCAGTTTTTTTGCTTTCATTCTGGTCAAAAAATAAACCATTACTAAAAGTTTCAGAAGAGTGACGCTTCTTCATCAGCACCACAACAAACTGAAAACTATGGCTTTTATTGATGAATTCCAGCTGTAGGATGTAGATACGTTACAACATTACAGATGTTCAATAAAGACAATATAAATACTCTGTAGAGGACAGATAATCAGATTTAAATGTTTACCTGTCTCTCAGTATCGTCCACAGCTCTCCTCCCAAACAGGCCTCCATCAGCATGTACAGATATTTACTGTCTTTAAACGTCCGGTACAACCTGAACACAAACAACACAGCTTCATCAGAACCGGTAATAACAAATCACAAACTTATGTTTTCATGTTCTTTCTTTACAAGTGAGACTTGTTCTGATTTCCTGTGTTTTATATAATTATTCTGCTGCTTTTATGTAAAAAAAATTTTTTTTTGTGTCCAAGCAGTTAAATAAAAAAGAAAAGTCAATAAAAAGTGACATTATTTTTAGTTCATGGACAATAAAGTTATTTTCAACTATGTTCTATTCTAGTTTTATTTTATTTTGAGAGCCAGAAGCAAGCAACATTTGTTTTCAGTGACGCTTTTATTTATTTATTTGTTGTTGTTTTATTAGTGACAAAATGCTGCACATAACCCCTAACAAAGATTTGTCAGTTAAGCTTTTATTTTGAAAGCCAGAACTTAAAGCAACACTTTTTCAAATCAAGAATCAAGCAATCAAGGAATTTGATATAAAATGATTTCAGTGATGAAGATGAGGATGATTGTTTATTGACCTGACGACGAAGTCGGAGTGAGCCTCCGTCATGATGTGTTTCTCTGAGCGGATGTGTTCCTGTTGTCTCGTGTCGACGATGTGACGCTTCTTCAGGATCTTCATGGCAAACGTCTTCGCCTCATCGTTCTTCAGCTGAACCTGAAGACAAACGTCAGTCAGTTAGAAACATCACACAGTTCAACAAATCTGTATAATACAAGTATTGTGTGTGTTGTTGTCTAAACCTAACTAAGTAGTTTTCTTGCCTCAACCTAACTAAGTAGTTTTCTTGTCTCAACCTAACTAAGTAGTTTTGTTGTATAAACCTAACTAAGTAGTTTAGTTGTCTAAACCTAACTAAGTAGTTTTATTGTCTAAATGACACGTGTTGCTGGACTTTTGTAGGAAATCTCATGAACCATTGTATGAGGATACGTTAAACACAAACTGAACCATTTAAAAAAAACATATTGGTAAATTTTAATTTAATTTTTAAGTTTAATTTACGTTTTAAATATTTAGGGGATAGACTTTGCATGTGAATGTAGTCTTGTGTTTGATTCTTGACTCATATCTGTGAGTTTGAACATCATAAAGCTTCAATCATGAGTCAGAGCAACCTGAAACAGAACAAATATGAAGGATAAACAGCTGTGGAGTAAATAGAACATGACACAATCCTCTATTTCTGAACACCACTCAGCCAGCTGTTGGTTAGCTTAGCTTAGCATAAAGACTGGAATCAGGGGGAAACAGCTAGCCTGGCTGCTGCTCTGAAGCTGCTTATGATGTGAAATATCAGCAGCAGTCTGGAGGTCAGAGGTCGGTGTTTTCCTCGGAGCAGAGTTTCACTCTGACTCATCCACCAAAAATATCTCCAGAGGGCTGATGGGAGATCCTGAGCGGGGATTCCTTCCTGTTTTTGGGCAAACCCTCTGCAGGGTTCCCCTCCGACCTTCAGTACCCTAAAACCCTCCTGCTGCTGCAGAGAAACCCGCAGTGCCCCCCTCCCCTCCCCGATGTTTCCATCCAGCTCACTTCTTATAAACACTGCGTTAAAACGATCTGATGAAATTAAATACAATAAAATAAGAGAAGCTTTTAATCTGAGAAACCCCTCAAGACAAATAAACAAATGAATGGACAAATCAATACCTGAGGAACTTATTATTAATAATTAATGATGACGATGAAGATGATGATGAAGATGAAGATTATGATGATGGTAAATCTAAGAGATATGAACCACAGAGAACCCTGACTCTGAATCACATGATGACTGGTTTCCAGTTACCACTGATACTCCAATGGAAAGTTACTGCAAATAGCTCTCTCACACACACACACACACACACACACACACACACACACACACACACACACACACACACACACACACACACACACACACACACACACACACACACACACACACAGAATTGTGTCCGAGTTGTGGACTATAAATCAGAAAAAAAGAGTTTAAAGACATGGTTTCAAACTGATTTGCAGCTTCTGATCTCAAACTGGTCTCAAACTGGTCTCAAACCAACTTGAAATTATCTTTTACTGGTTAAAGTGGTTTCAAACTCAAGTGAAACATTCTGCTCAGAAGTCTTTTGTTTCGCCACATTAAGATGGAAATCATAAATCCTCAATTTAATGTGTTTCACATATCAGAGAATAACTTTCTCTCCATCATCATAATCTCACTGTCTGTAATCTGACGTTTAGAACAGAACGTGAACGTACCAGCTCGACGCGTCCAAAGCCTCCGACTCCCAGCGTGTCAATGATGTTGAAGTCCTTCAGCTTCAGACTGGAGAAGAAGGCGTTCTCTGCCTCGTACCTGAATACACAGAAACACAGGGATGCCTACACTGACCGCAGGAAAACAGAACTTTAAACGTGATCCAGCAGGTGAACGTTTGGTATCTTAAACTCATCTGACATCCTAAATAAAGTGTTTAAACTGTGGCGACCGCCTCACCGGACGCCGAACTGTACCTGCAGCATTTGACGACACGGAAGAACGGGAACTTCTTGGAGGTTTGGATGGAGAAGGAGGTGATGGGGAGGGAGGAGGAGGAGGAGGAGGAGGATGGAGGAGCAGGGAGGCTGGTGAGCCGCTCTCTCTGCTGCCTCGCTGGGAGGAGAAGCAACTCTCTCATCTCGAAAGAGAGTTTATTTACGAGTATCGATCAGAAAAACACGCTTTCTTCTCTACGTCTTAGTTTTCAGTCCAGTTTCTCACTCGACTACTTCAGGAAGTAATAATATAATATATAATTCTGAAGAGTGTTTGATGGCAGAACTTCTGTTAGAAACAGTTGGACTCAGTCCATCAGATGGTCCTGTCGGTCTGGTTCTTTATTCTGCAGATAAAAAAATCCTTCAAAGTTTGTGACAAAGTCTTTGGGTCAAAAGGTCAACTTAAAGCTGTTTTCAGTCACGAGAACGTTCTGCAGAGCGTCTGTAGGAGAGCCGTCTCAAAGGAAGAGCTCCACTTCCGGTTCACATGGTGAGGGTCGGGGCGACGGTGTCGGTAGAGATCCGAGGTTCTGGTCTGGTTGGACCGGTGGTGTGGTGAGGCTGCTGGATCCTCCAGCTTCAGAACGGTGCTGGTCCTGAGTGGAGCGGGACGCCGTCAGAGTCCAGAGGACGATATGGTCAAAGTAAAAAAAAAGATATCAGACCTCCTTTAAAGTCTTGCTGTATTTTGGACGAGTCCTTGTTCTTCCTAAAACTCTTAATATCTAGACTGCAGTTTGTTGGCGTCTGACTTGGAAAGAGTCCAACTGAGCGCACTTCAACTGAAACTACGACTGAGGGAAGCCTACGAGAGGTTGGTCGTTTATGTCAAAGACCAGGTCTGCTCCGAGTCCTGGAGGGTGTAACGAGACGCTGACGGTATTTTTAGAACGTGGTAACATCGCTCAGAGGCTCCTCCAGTAAACGCTCGTTAAACAGACGGTCAGACGGGAGGACACACCGTCCGAGCCAAAGGACAGCAAGGCTTCAGAAGATTTATCAGGATGTTTAAAGATCGTTTTCCTGTGAACGGTTCTGTTCACCATCTGCTGTCTGAGTTTAAAGCTTGTAGTCATTTGTTCTATAATCAATTCAGCAGCAACAAAAACACTTCAACTCAACATGAGGGAGTTGGAGGTGGAGACCAAAAACAGAGCTAAAAGAGAGAATATTAGATTTAAATTCATCTGGTGACACAAACACAAAGACTCCTGATGAATCATGATGTTGATCTGAAACTGATGGATGTGGAGACAAGACTGAATATATATATATATATATATATATATATATATATATATATATATATATATACATAGCTGACTATATGTTGTGTTTACAGTCTGTTCTGCTGCCTCCAAGTGGCCAAAATGTAATAAAATCAAATGATTCAGCTTTAAACAAACGTTCAGATCATAAAATGCTCATTCATCGTTTTTGTGACTTTTGGTTGATTTTGGTACTCCAAACTTCCTGTTTAGTTATTTAGGTAAGAGAAGCTGTGTGTGAGCCAACAGAAAACAGATCTGATGGTTTATGGACCAAAATAAATTAATGTATGTATGTTATGTATCAGCATTAAAAATATAAAGGACCAAGACTGGAACCCCACCAGTCAATATTGGTAATTGGATGACCGTCAAGTGTTTTTTTTTAAATTGGCATATATCATTACATTTCAGTATTATATTCTTTTTTTTAAACAGAATTTGTAGAAATGAATTTGAGTTTCTTGAGGTGAGAAAATCTGTTTTCTGTGGAGAAAAAAGTTTAAAAAAAAGTAAAAACTTGTGTGTGTGTGTGTGCGTGCGTGTGTGTGTGTGTGTGTGTGTGTGTGTGTGTGTGTGTGTGTGTGTGTGTGTGTGTGTGTGTGTGTGTGTGTGTGTGTGTGTGTATTTCCTGGAAACCGACTCTGTGGAATCAGATTTCTGCAGAAACAGTAGCGAGGAGTCCGTTGGTCACATAAACACTCTAAAAATAGTTTGTTATAGTGTGAAAGAGATTAACTGCAGGGTTCAAATCCCTCCAAACCTTCACCCTGCTGAAGTGTCCTTGAGCAAAACACTGAACAGAGGCAGAGAGAAAAATATATTTTTAACTTTTAACATAAAAGCATTGATGAGAAATATTAGGGAGTGAAGCCAATGGATTTGGGTGATTCTTTTTTATGAGTGAATATAGTTTTTAAAATGTAAAACTTTTGAATCAGGCTTAATCATCTTTTTCTTGAATTAAAAAAACTGAAAAGATAAAATAGGAAGCATTTTAAGAAATTGTGTGTCAAGGAAGCAAATAGAAGTTATGTCTTTGTTTTCTCATAATTATGAGAATTATTTATTTATTTATTTATACAAAATCTTATATTAATAAGTATCTTGCATATATTAGTATGTTTTAAAGTAGATAACAATAATAAAAAACACATTCCTATGGTAACAGTTGCCATAGGAATGTGTTTTTCTATGTTTATTGTGTGTGTGTGTGTGTGTGTGTGTGTGTGTGTGTGTGTGTGTGTGTGTGTGTGTGTGTGTGTGTGTGTGTGTGTGTGTGTGTGTGTGTGCGTGTGTGATGTATTGAATCTATACCATAAGAGGAGATGACTAACAGTGTTCAAACTCACTCTGTCACATGATCAACAGTCACCTGATCCAGGATACAACTTCTAGTGTTACTAGTGTGTGTGTGTGTGTGTGTGTGTGTGTGTCTTTAGAGGTTAAACACCTGTAACGTTATAAACCAAACCTCTGGTAAAAATGTGACGATTTAAGGTGTGTGTTGTTTTTATTGGAGGAGGATGAATCTGTGTTTCTGAGGATCTTCATCCTTCGTTCTTTGAACCTTTTCATGTTCCTTAAGAGCGAATTCTTAAAACCGCACAGCTCTTTCAATTTATTGTTCACATTTTATATTGTAATTTCTTCTATTCTATATTCATAGAGTTTCTCTGTTTCTTAATTTTGCAGATCTTGCTTGTGTTCTGCACCAAAACCCCAAAGTAAACTGCTGAACTTGCTGATAAACGGATTGTGATAGTGAGTTTTTTTGTGAGTCAGCTGATCCTCTAACGTTCAGATTGAGATCATATAAAATAAATAAAGTGTGTTATTGTTAAGTTCAGTGTCCGTCAGTGTGACCTGGTTGGGATGCAGTCTGTATTATTAGCTCCTCTTACATAATCCAGAGGATCCAGTTACTGAACAGAAAGCTGCTGCAGAAAACACAGCAGGTTTATGTCGACTTTAAGAGTTATTTCTATAATAAATAATTTCTTGATTACTCTGAAAAATATCAGAAAAAAGTGAATAAGTCTCAAACAGGATGTTAAATTTGATGCAACATAAAGTTATTCAGAGAAATAAAAGTAGAACGTCTGGTTTGTCTTCGTCTCTATTTAATTCTGCTGCTTTAACCTTCAACGATCAGAAACGATTCTGACATAAACTGAAAATAAACAAATAACTGATGTTCATGTTTCATCACAGAGACTTTATCACATTAAACCCGTTATATACGTTTAATATGAGAACGATGAACCTACTTGGCTTTAGCTTCAGCGTCTTCGTATCCTTTATTTGAAACGTCGTCCAGTCCACCAATCAGATGCTTGAACGAGCTGGCGAGGAAGAAACAACCAATTAACAACATTACAACATAAATGTAAATAATTTTTCCGTAAACAATAATAACTCATTGATTCAAGTTGTTTATCCTGTTTAATAACAATTCATCATAAAATAAAATATACATGAATGAAAACTTTAATGAAAAAAAAGTTACAAAACACTATATTTATAATATTAATTTCAATGTGCATGTTTGCAGTGTAAAAACATGACAGGCTGTGTTACTTTTTTGTGGCCTGTGTAAGTGTGTGTGTTGTGTGTGTGTGTGTGTGTGTGTGTGTGTGTGTGTGTGTGTGTGTGTGTGTGTGTGTGTGTGTGTGTGTGTGTGTGTGTGTGTGTGTGTGTGTGTGTGTGTGTGTGTGTCACTGTGTGTGTAGTCAGAGCAGAGGACCAGCAGAGGGCAGCAGATCATCAGCTTCGCTGAAACGGATTCAGACTTAAAGAAAAAGTTCACAGAAAATAGTTCTGACCACAATTATCATAATTATTGAAGCATCAATAATATTTATGATATTTATTGATCATTAATGTGCTCATCACTTAAAAAAAGGCTAATATTAATTTTATATCCTGTTTAATCTGTAATAATTTATTATCTGATTAATAATCTGAACTAAAGCTGTCTCTTAATGTAGTGAAAACTACAACATTTACTCTGAGATGTAGTTGAAGTACATAGTAGCAAAAATTGTAATGGTGACTCCAGTAAAGTACAAGTACCTCAAAGGTGTACTGAAGTTGAGTAAATGTACTTCATCACAGTTAAAAGTGCAAACAGGCTAAAGTTAAATAAAATAAAATAAAATAAAAACAATCTTAATAAAAAGTATTTTGTTCAATATAGTGATATAACTCTGCATTATGGGTCCTTTTGGAGTGTGTGTGTGTGTGTGTGTGTGTGTGTGTGTGTGTGTGTGTGTGTGTGTGTGTGTGTGTGTGTGTGTGTGTGTGTGTGTGTGTGTGTGTGTGTGTGTGTGCGTGTGTCTTACTCTCGGTCAATGACCAGGCAGGTGACGGCCTCAGCAGCGATGACGTTTGCTGTTCTCACATCTTCACTGTGGATACAACACACACACACACACACACACACACACACACACACACACACACACACACACACACACACACACACACACACACACACACACACACGGTGTGTTAGACGGTAAAGGTTCAGGTTTATGGTAAATTAACTATACTTGTACTTTTCTGGTCTTCGGACCACTAAAAGCGCTTTTACATGCATGACATCATTCACCCATTCACACACCTGCACATCAGGACTCTAAGTCTAACTAACATTCATAGCCTTCGGGAGCAACTTGGGGTTAAGTGTCTTGCCCAAGGACACATCGACATGGACTGCCGGAGCCGGGGATCGAACCGACCACCGACCCTCTGATTGGAGGACGACCCTGCTCTCCGCTGAGCCACAGTCGCCCCCCCAGTCAGTTTAGAGGGTAAAGGTTAAAGGTTAAACGGTAAAGGGTCAGAGGTCACATGATCTTACCCCTGAAGGGCCTTCTCTCCAAACCAGTCTCCCCTGGTGAGCTCTCTGAGGTGTGTTGGCTCCTGATTGGCTGATTCCTCCTGGGTCACATTCACCTGACAGAAGGTGTGATTAACAGATGATCAGGATGAGTCATCGGATCAATACAATAATCAATAAAGGGAGGTGTTACCTTTCCCTTGCTGATGATGAAGAAGGTGTCTCCTCTGGCTCCCTGTCTGATGATGAACTCCCCGTCTTCATAATGAGTCTGAAACCACAAAAGAAAAATCACAGTGAGACGCCACCACAGAAAAAGAGAGTCTAAAAGGGTCTGGTGGTATAAAGGGGTCTGGTGGTTTAAAGGTGTCTGGCGGTTTAAAGGGGTCTGGTGGTATAAAGGGGTCTGGTGGTTTAAAGGGGTCTGGTGGTTTAAAGGGGTCTGGTGGTTTAAAGGGGTCTGGTGGTTTAAAGGTGTCTGGTGGTTTAAAGGGGTCTGGTGGTTTAAAGGTGTCTGGTGGTTTAAAGGGGTCTGGTGGTTTAAAGGGGTCTGGTGGTATAAAGGTGTCTGGTGGTTTAAAGGTGTCTGGCGGTTTAAAGGGGTCTGGTGGTATAAAGGGGTCTGGTGGTCTAGACGATGGTCTCACCTCCTCCATGACGTCAGCCAGTTTACTGAGAGTCTCCTCTGCAAGACCCTGGAAGGTTGGAACGCTGCAGAGAAAAGACACTTTATTAAATTGTTTGTTAATCAATCTACAGTAATTATTTTAATGTTTTTGTTGTATCCTAACGAGGCGGTGTTAGTCTCTTAAAGGGGCGGTGTTAGGCTCTTAAAGGGGCGGGGTTAGTCTCTCTTTGCGGTCACCTCTTGAGGAAGTCCATGTACTCGGCGTGCTTGATGAGTCCAGTTCTCATCATGATGGTCTGGAAACACTGACGGTCGATCGCCCACAACTTCACTTGGACCAGAGCTGAAACAGTTAATATCATTAACATATATTTATGCTTTAATAACATTAATATATGTAAACGATCAGCATCACTTCAGATATCAAACATGTAATATTATAAATATTTATTTATGCTTTATGACATTAATATATGTAAACGAGGCTCTGTGTGTGTGTGTTCATGCATTTATGAATATTTAATTATTACGTGTTTCTTCAGAGTAAAAGAGCACTTCGTTTCAAATCTGCATGTGAGAGGAAGAAAAGGTATGTGTACAGTATGCAGGTGTCATGGTTACACTACACACATCTATGTATATATATGTGTGTGTGTGTGTGTGTGTGTGTGTGTGTGTGTGTGTGTGTGTGTGTGTGTGTGTGTGTGTGTGTGTGTGTGTGTGTGTGTGTGTGTGTGTGTGTGTGTGTGTGTGTGTGTGTGTGCGCAGCAGTTCAAACACTGGCATTTTAAAACAGCTTGAAAATGAATGTATTAATGTATTATTGTGTTACACAAAAAACTACATGAGGCTCCATTCATTTAAAGAAGCAAACAAAATAAATAAATCAAGAGCAGATCTTCATCTTCATCTTCATCTTCTTCGATCTGCTGGTTTTATTCTTTAGATTCAAAAGTCTTTAAGAAAAGAAACGTAAAACACAAAACCATCAAACCCATGAAACCAGTTCAGACCACATCACTGGATCATGAAGACCATCTGGTTTAAAATGGTCTTCATCACTGAAGTGACAGCTCTAAACAAAAATGTCAACGACCTCGAGAGGCTTTTAGACGATCACTGACCCCTCTGAGGCCTTCAGGGAAACGTTGGACCTCATGTCTCTGGTAGTTTAAACACGAATGTGTCCTCATGTCTCTGGTTGTTTAAACACAAATGTGTCCTCATGTCTCTGGTAGTTTAAACACAAATGTGTCCTCATGTCTCTGGTAGTTTAAACACAAATGTGTCCTCGTGTCTCTGGTAGTTTAAACACAAATATGTCCTCATGTCTCTGGTTGTTTAAACACAAATGTGTCCTCATGTCTCTGGTTGTTTAAACACAAATGTGTCCTCGTGTCTCTGGTAGTTTAAACACAAATATGTCCTCATGTCTCTGGTTGTTTAAACACAAATGTGTCCTCGTGTCTCTGGTAGTTTAAACACAAATGTGTCCTCGTGTCTCTGGTAGTTTAAACACAAATGTGTCCTCATGTCTCTGTTAGTTTAAACACAAATGTGTCCACATGTCTCTGGTAGTTTAAACACAAATGTGTCCACATGTCTCCATGAAAATACGTCCTCAAAGCCTGAGAGATTTGGTTTCTGATGATTTCTTCTTCTTGTTCTTTTAACTTCAAGCAGACTAGAAACAGGAAGTACTTTCCGCCGATTTAAAACAACAACGCATTTGTTTGTTTTTTGCATAAATAGTGGAGAAGTGAGATCGGATCATGTGATAAACATTGACGTCAGCTCCTCCCCCTCCTCCCTCCTCCTCCCCCCTCATATTGACTACTGGTCATAACTGAAGGTGACTCCAATGATCAGATCAACACTTTTCTTTTACATTTTTATCGACTCTCTGAAACTTTAAACTTTGTTGAAGAAGAAGAGTACTCTCGTCTCGTCTCGTCTCCGTCCCTGAAGGACATCGTAGTCCTGTTCAAAGTGACCAATCACAGAGCAGGAGGCAACCCAGTTTAACATCGCTGACGGCAGAGAGATCCAAAGTGTGAGCTTCAGTCTTTCTGGAGTCTGACGCTCCGTCTGGAGACTTCACACTTCCAGGATGATGCAGGTTCGATTCCCCCAGACGGACGAGTCTGTTCATCTGTTTAACTCAGCAGGTGTGTAAGGTAGAGGAAATCAAAAGCACCTACAAAGATTAACGGTTTGTGACGTCTCAGAGGAACGAGATGAACCTCAAACAAAAACTACAGTTTATCCTAAGATAGGAACGCACAATAACACACACACAAATAAACACACACTATAAACGCACTAAAAAACCAACTCACACACCAATTTACTCTTAGAAGATGTTAACCAAATCTAAACTTAATAAAATAAAAAACGGATATTAACTCGATATAAATATATATATATATATATATATATATATATATATATATATATATATATATATACATATAAACCCACTCATATATATATAAAGACATAAAGAAGACATAAATATAGGTAAATATTCTATATTTTAACATTTAATGTCTATAAATGTTAGTAAGAAGATATTCTGTTGAGTTTAGGAGAAGAATATGTGTGTGTGTGTGTGTGTGTGTGTGTGTGTGTGTGTGTGTGTGTGTGTGTGTGTGTGTGTGTGTGTGTGTGTGTGTGTGTTGAGCGTGTGTAAGTATGTTTGTGTGTGTGTGTGTGTGTGTGTGTGTGTGTGTGTGTGTGTGTGTGTGTGTGTGTGTGTGTGTGTGTGTGTGTGTGTGTGTGTGTTAAAACCCTGTCTGAGTCTCTTTAACATCCATATTCCCAGCTGCAACGAGCTCACATCCTCCGACATCCCATAAAACTCGGCACTGATGCTCAGACGGCGCAGGTAACCATGGTTACACGTCATCCACCTGAGTATATTCACTGTATATGTGTGTGTGTGTGTGTGTGTGTGTGTGTGTGTGTGTGTGTGTGTGTGTGTGTGTGTGTGTGTGTGTGTGTGTGTGTGTGTGTGTGTGTGTGTGTGTGTGTGTTGGCTCATAGTTACTGCTGTTACCGTGGAGACCTGCAGACTGGTGTAAACTTGTCACTGACACGTAAACAGCATTTATCTTCACATTTACTCTTGTTACTGTCAATAAAACATATTTTCAGTATTTGAAAAATAAAAATCATAATCTAGGTTTTTATCACATGATAAAACTAATAAACTGTGTTTGTGTCTGCAGTTTATTTTGTTCATGACTCTCTGATGTTCATCCACAAATAAACTGATCAATCAGACTCCGAACACATTATCAACTACTTCAAGTCATAGCTGTCAGTACCACAGAGTAGTACTACAGTACTCCTGCAGTACTTTGTATCTGTGGAGACGACATGGGGCCTCTGTTGGGTCATTACTTTTTATTTCTTGTTTCCACTGCTTTATGACCTGCCGTCTGTTGCTACGGATACCAAGTATCTCTGTAACCACGGAAACAACAGGAGACACAGCTGCGAGTGTTTACTGTGATGCTGTGTGTTTGTGGTTCATTGGTTATTAGTGTTATTATTAGTGTTACTAATAATAATTTTTAGTCTACTGGTATTAGTGTACCGATACCAGTAGAGACACTGATACCAGTAGAGACCTCTACCGATACCAGTAGAGACACTGGTACCAGTAGAGACACCGATACCAGTAGAGACATTTAAACCAGTAGAGACACCGATACCAGTAGAGACATTTAAACCAGTAGAGACACTGATACCAGTAGTGACACTGATACCAGTAGAGACCTCTACCGATACCAGTAGAGACACTGGTACCAGTAGAGACACCAATACCAGTAGAGACATTTAAACCAGTAGAGACACCGATACCAGTAGAGACACCGATACCAGTAGAGACACTGATATTAGTAGATACATTAAAACAACAACAACAAGTTTCATCTACTGGTGTCTGCAGGGCTCCAAACCAAACCCTTCAGGATTTCCCACCATTTAAGGGGAAACGTTGTTTTCTTTTAACGTGGACTTTATTCTATAATGTTTTTTTATTCTAACAGTTTTACTGAGACAATAATAATTAAACCAGTCTGGTAAATTCAGTCTGGTAAACTCACAACAGACTGATATTATAAGAGTCTGACAACATTGTGACAAGAACCCTGCAGAGAAACAAAACCTCCTTCTTTACCTTTCTGTCTGTTATCAAGGAGAAGTCTCATTCTGAAATCTCACGAGATTTGACTTGTTTCTGGGAGACAGGAGTGAGGAGTGATGGTGTTGTGCTGGAGTAGAGAAAGTCTAGATGAGTTATATAAAATAAATATAAAAATAAAACAACAATGGTTCATCTTCTCTTTAGGAAGAAACCCAACCAGTCACCTCTCTGAGTTCAGAAGGATAAACCTCCTTTTAGCTGTGAATCGAACACAGTTTGAGTTTATTGGACTTTCTCTCTTCTGTTTTTGTCTGAACACATTTTAATGATTCATAAGAAGCTGACTGTTCTGTGTAAAACAGAGGATTAAAGCAGATGTACAGCTGCAGTTTGTGTGTTAATGTGAAGCTAACGCGCAGAAAAAAGCTTCAGCGAATGGGAAAAACACATGAATCCCCCTCGAACCCAACGCCGTTGCCAAGAGACATGATGCCAAAACTTAACTCATTGGCTGGACCGGATGGTGTTGCCTGGCAACCGCTGCTTAGCGAGGCACTCTACCAGGAAGCGCTGACAAAAAGTTGGAGGTCCACACACACATACACACACACACACACACACACACACACACACACACACACACACACACACACACACACACACACACACACACACACACACACACACACACACACTCACACATACACACATACACACACTGCTGTAGAGTTGGGTTGATGTTTTATTGGTTCAGACGGCAGCAGATCAGTTTCCTGCAGCAGACCGGACACTAAACACTTCATGTCGGAGGAACAAAGTAAATCTCAGAGTAAAAACTTCCATTTGCTCATTTAAAACTCGTTAAAAAGAATTCATAATTAATGACTGACCGCTGCAGCAGAAACAGCCCATCCTCTTTAACCTTTAAAAAGAAACGCTTTGAAAAGCATCAACACTTCTGTTGAAAAGATAGAAACCTGCTGGCTCCAAGCTTCAATGTGTACTTCAATGTGTATATATATATATGTATATATTGTATATATTGTATATATATGTATATATATATATATATATATATATATATATATATTATATCAATCAGTACTCAATCTACACTGACAGTAGCCGTCCGGGTGCAGTTGTAGAGGATGGCAAGCTCTCCGAACACTTTGCCCGGTCCCATCGTACACAACTTCATCCCCTCTTTGGTCACCTCCACCTTACCCTCTGGGCGAGAGACAGTCACACAGAGAGAGAGAGAGAGGGGGAAACAAGGACCTTTATTTTGAAGGAATTAAACAGGAAATCAAACAGGCTGCTTTATCAGGTTCTTTTTACAAACCTTGTTTTTTCCTTAGAACTTTATTCGAATCAACACATTAACAATGAAGGTCAAGACATTTAACATTTAAGTTTAAAATATTTTTTTAAGGCAAATTGTTAAAAATATAAACCAGAATCTGCCTAAAGTAAAAAGTGTGAACACATACAAGGAACACAGAACATTATTAATTATTATTATTATTATTATTATTATTATTATTATTATTATTATTATTATTATTACTATTATCATCATCATTATTGGTAATACTAATCATATTAATCATAATATTAAAATATGTATGATGGACAAAGAACAATAATAATAATAATACATAATAACAATAATGTTATTGTCATTACAATAATAATGACAAAGACATTTATCATGTTATTACTACTCCATATATTATTTCCATCCCTCCATCACATTATAAATAAAAAGACAGATTGGATGAAGTTTTCTTTATTTAAATTTAGGACAAACAGAAGTTTTATTTGTTATAGAATAAACCACATCGGCCAAAACAACGTGTTGAGGTTACAGCTGAAAGAATAAGAATTTCATTTAAACTCATTCACACAGTCAGTGATTTATTATCAGTGTTTCTGTTCAAACTGTTACTTTTATTCTGAATTATGTCTCCAACATCCCCTGCTCCGTTCAGCATCAGTTACCATGGTGATCTACCAGGTAAGAAGTGAACCTCCATCATAAGAATGAAACCAGAGTTAACCCTGAAGTTACCTCAGTAACCACAAATCCTGATCCTGATTCAGGACTCATCGGCTCAGGAGCTCAAACTCACTCCGTCATTATTCTCTTTAAATAACTTCCTAAACTTTCAGATAGCGTATGAATCATTTCTATGTCTTTTTATGTTTATATATTTATAAACTGCACATTCTAGAGTTAATGTCATGAAAATGTTTAAAACATCTGACAACAAAATATGAATTGAGAAACAGATAAAAATAGAATTTGACAGCGGACACTTCAGGATAAATGTTTCATCATCAGCTGATTAAAATAAACTGTTTCAAAATTAAATTAATAGTGTAGAAATATTAAACCATCAGCAGGAACAGATGCTGCCTCTCCACGTCTGTTTTTATCCAGAAATCTGATTAATCAGGTGTGTGTGTGTGTGTGTGTGTGTGTGTGTGTGTGTGTGTGTGTGTGTGTGTGTGTGTGTGTGTGTGTGTGTGTGTGTATGTGTGTGTTTTGTTCTTTTTTGTTGCTGCTGCGACATATTGAACACAAAATAAATCTCTCAGATGTACTTTGTATTTATTCTATTTGAGTGTTGGATTACACTCAACATGCAAACACTGGCCACCTGTCATTTTCCCTGTGTGTGTGTGTGTGTGTGTGTGTGTGTGTGTGTGTGTGTGTGTGTGTGTGTGTGTGTGTGTGTGTGTGTGTGTGTGTGTGCGTGTGTGTGTGTGTGTGTGTGTGTGTGTGTGTGTGTGTGTGTGTGTGTGTGTGTGTGTGCGTGTGTGTGTGTGTGTGAGTAGAGGGAATGATGGATTTTGCATATCAAAGATGGTCTGCTTCTATTAGTTTGGAGGAGAGCTGACTCGATCTCTGAGTATAAACTCCACATTTCAGTGAAGCTTTAATAGAATCAAAAGTTTATTTATTACATTTTATTCAATTATTAAAGCTCATTTCTCTCTGAAAATGACTCAATAGCTCAATGGAAGCAGATTGTTTCCTTAGTGATTTTACAGTCTGTGGTAGCTGTAGTGAATAGTTAGTATTCTAAATCAACATTTTAGGTCTGTACAACATTTATTGAAAAAAATGAATGTTAGCATTTTCTAAATGTTTTTATCCAACAAATATTGCCTCAATCCATATTTGTTTTTTAGCCTTTAAAAAGGGAAAAAAGTTAGCTCCCCAGATCACTGAACACAAATCGGGCATCACCTGTACCAACAGTCCTGCAGCAATCTAACAGAACCATAAATCACATCCAACGAACCACAATGGTCCAGCAACAATCTAACAGAACCATCAATCACATTTAACGAACCACAAGGGTCCAGCAACAATCTAACAGAACCATACATCACATTTAACAAATCATAATGGTCCAGCAGCAATCTTACAGAACTATAAATCACATTAAACAAATCACAATGGTCCAGCAGCAATCTTACAGAACCATAAATCCTACATATAAACAACCACAATGGTCCAGCAGCAATCTTACAGAGCCATAAATCACATTTAACGAACCACAATAACACAAAATTTATCATATGCTAACAGACATTTGAAGCTTGATTCATAAAGCTTTGAATGTAAAAAAGAAACAGTCGGTAAACACGGTAAAGTAAAATAGAATAAAAGGTAAATAAACTCTTCTTTAGCGTCAGTCTTTACCTCACATGCTTAATTGAGTCCAAAAGAATTAAACCTTCAATATGACAACACATTTTCAGTTTTCATGTTTCTGCTACTGATGTCTATCTATCTATGTATGTCTGAGATGTCTGGTAACATTCAAACACGCTCTGACATTTAAAATAATATTGATCATACGAGCGTCAGGAAGCTGTAAATGTCAGTGACTCACACCAACACAAATAAATAGTTACAGCTCATAGAGACGTAAATAGATGGACGAATAAACACACAAGACAGATGTTGTAACCTGTCTGTTCTTTCTATATCATTATGTTTTTAAAGAGGTTTCAAATGGATGTTAGAACAACATGAGACTTTAGAGTTAAGACTTTGTTTTATATCTCTTTGTGGTAGTTTTACTCAAAAGTACATTTTACAATAAAAATACATTATTTGTATCTACAGATATCTTGAGTTTATCTTTTATCAGCACTAGAGAACAGGTTGAGCATTTTAAGCCCTTAACACTCAAGACTTTATTATCCTAGAAGAAAATCTAGTTTTCTTCTGCAATATTTAAATTAATCAACCAAACAACTGGCATAATCAGATTTATAATCAGATTTACTATCAGATTTATTATCAGATTTATAATCAGATTTATTATCAGATTTATAATCAGATTTATAATCAGATTTACTATCAGATTTATTATCAGATTTATTATCAGATTTACTATCAGATTTATAATCAGATTTATCAGATTTATAATCAGATTTATAATCAGATTTATAATCAGATTTACTATCAGATTTATTATCAGATTTATTATCAGAATTATAATCAGATTTATAATCAGATTTATTATCAGATTTATTATCAGATTTATTATCTGACAGTTGTTGAGATAAATCCGTCCACACTGCTAACATGAATTAAAATAAATCTTGGTTTAGAAGCAGTATAACGTGTCTCCCGCTCAGAATCAGAACTTTAACATCCCTCTGCTGAAGTCTGCTCATATAAAACTCAAAGCAGGATTTCAGGTGACATCAGAGTCATTGAAGCAGCTCGGAGGGTTTGGAGCGTTTACTGAACCACAGTTACTGGTCAACTGGGATGTTTGGTTGCTGTTTTACTGGGATTAAGGTGGAGGGTTAAAGGACCAGTCTGTCTAAGAACACGTCTATTCAGGCGTCGGACAGGCGACTAAAAAGAGACACAAAACAGTTTAAAAAAGACACAAATCGGCTAATAAGAGAAACAAATATTTAAAAAGAAACAAAAAATGACTGCAAGAAAACATGAAAACTACTATAAAGAAACAGAAAACAACTAAAGAGATAAAAACGACTAAAAAAAGACACCAAACATAAAAAGAGACACAATCAGCTACAAATAGACAAACTTCTGTGACTATCTAAACATTAACCAGACTGTTTTTATTTTGTCGTCTCATTTGGATGATTGTTGGGGTTTTTTGAATCTTTTGCATAAAACTGATGAGAAGTATTTCTATAAATATCAAACATTGAGTAAATATTTCATATTTTCAACATATTGTTCAGCGGATTGAATCTGCAGACAAACAGGAAAGAGACTTGATGTATTTATGGACGATCGTCTGTGGGCGGATACACAAGTAGATACCATCAGCTGTGTGTGTCTGTGTGTGTCTGTGTGTGTGTGCGTGTGTCTGTGTGCGTGGGTCTGTGTGTGTGTTTGTGTGTGAGTGTGTGGGTCTGCAGTAGTATTTTCGGGAAAGAACGAATATTAAATTTGCTCTCAAACTGAAGAGGTTTAAGAGGTTATTATATCAATAAACACACATTCACACTAAAGCGTGCTCACACCAGACTCCATTTAAAAACAAGTCATTTTAATGTATTTAGCTAATTATTCTAAATTACTGTTTGTCTTAAATCAATAAGAGAGATATTCTGAGGACTCGTTCTTAAATTCAGCATCAGTGTATCCACCCAGCAGCTTTTAGATCCTCGTTTCCTTCTTCTTCTGTGGTCTCATCCCTGTTTCTCCTCCTTCACTTCCTAACTTTTCATCCTTCTCTCCTCTGTTCATTTGTCCTCTTACATCCACTTTATCCTCCTTTTCTCCTTCTTTCTCTCAGTATGTCCTCTTATACCTACCTCTCTCTCCCCTTCCTCCCTTTCCTCCTCCCTCATCTCCACATCCTTTTCTCGCTTTTTATTCCTTCCTTTCTTTATAAACTGATTCCAAATTTCCAAACTGTAAAAAAACATTTGGAATCCCAAATATGGTCACCCAACAAGTTGCCATGGCAACCGCATCCACCAGAGAGACATGTGTGTGTGTGTGTGTGTGTGTGTGTGTGTGTGTGTGTGTGTGTGTGTGTGTGTGTGTGTGTGTGTGTGTTGTGTGTTTGTGTGTATGTGTGTATGTGTGTATGTGTTACATAATCAGACAAAACTGCTGCATCTGTTTCTTCCTCCAATCACACAATTAGTGAACGTCATATTTATAACACACACACACACACACACACACACACATACTATCAAATCTTCATCGTGGTCTGTTTTCAGGGATCACTTCCTCTTCCTGTGACACAAGTTATATTAAGCCACCATCTGCCCCCCCCCCCCTCCCAACACACAAACACACACACACACACACACACACACACACACACACACACACACACACACACACACACACACACACACACACACACACACACACACAAACACAGACACATGCACACTCTGGATGTTGATCAAATCATCTCAACATTAATCTACTTTGTTGTTTTCTTCTGACTTTTCTGTTTTTTATTTTTTAACAGATTTTCTGTTTTTCATAAAACCTTTTAAAGCGTCGCTGTCGTCTCCTCCGGCTGTTGATGAGGAGAAACCCTCTAAATCACAACGTGAACACCACATTCTGACATTTATGGGACATTAACAAGTATTTATGGTTCAGATATGAATCTAATCATCCAGACGGCTTCAGATGGAAAACAAGCAGCTCCAGGACGAATGAAAGACTTAAAAATACACTGATAGTATTTAATATTTAATTTAATATTGATCTATTTACTGCATTTATTACTTTACAGATTCAAAATATTATTCTACAAATACATGATGATGTATTATTATAGATGATATAAAGTCATTCAAATGAGCTGCAACATTAAAGTGAACACATTAATTATCAATAATATAATATGTATTGTTCTAAATAATGAGTACTTTTACTTTGGGTACTTAAAGTATAGTTTAATGAAAATACTTTTGTATTTTTAATTAACGAACATTTTAAATGCAGGACTTTTACTGGTGACAGAGTATTTCTACACTGTAGTACTACTATTTTTACTGCAGTAAAAGTACTTTGTAGACAGGTCCATATCTGAGCAGATATCCCGACTTTTAGTCCAAAAACACAGAATCCTGAATTTCCCATAATGCACCTGGACAGGGTCATTGAGCCTCCCTAAACAGCCACATAGCCTGTGTGTTAGACATCATGACATCACTATGACATCATCAACAATGAACCGCCCACACCAGACTCTATTCAGAAAAGAGTCACGTTAACAATGATTTATCGATCCGCTTCTATCTCTTCTGAATAAAATCTGACATGAATTTATTTTCAAACTGTGAAGACTCGGTCTTTAGCTCAGCGTGAGTGTGATCCACGCAGCAGCTCTATTAATATTATATTATATTATATTAATGTCATCAGTCGGTTCACAGCCGCCCACCGCCGAGGAGGAACGGCCATCTGGACCATTGTTGTCCAGAAACACGGAGACAATTAAACACAACATGTCAGTTTGACGGCTGCCGGGTCTGAAGGTCCACGTTGACCCCCCAACTGGTTTACTTTTGAACTCTGAACCTGAACGAACTTTTATTGATTTCCTAAAAATAAAAGTCAAACTGTCCTCCGACTGCAAACACAGCATCAGAGACCTGTTTCCAGTGGGAGGATCACGTTACTACACAGGCTTCTTATGTAACACACTAACCTCAAAAACAGCTATAAATATCACATAAGAGCTCAGAGCACACACAGTATAGAGAAGCCTCGGGTCAGCGGTTCGATTCCCGCCTCCTCCTGTTGAAGTGTCCATGAGCAAAGACATTATGTGAGTCACAGTAACATACGAGTCTCATCAGCTATTTATCAAATATTACACAAAAAATTGTTCCCACACCAGACTACATTAAAAAACAAGACATTTTTATGTATTTTTGCTAATTATCCTGAATTATTTTTGTATAAAATCAATAAGAAAGCTATTGTTAAGATCACATGAACTTGTTGTTAAATTCAGCATTAGTGTGATCGACTCAGCAGATTTATAAAGCATCATAAATGCTGCTTTGGTTTCTCTGGCCTGCTTTTCTTAGAACGGTTTAAAACAGAACGCTTTCTCCTGACGACACAGCTTTTGACTGCTTAGTTATTGATCAGGTAACGATTAAAGGATACGATAAGAGACTGATCTGACGTCTAAAGCGTCGACTCTCTGCTTGTTGTTACGATCAGAGAGTTCAACAATGAAACAAACTGCCATCCTGCTGTAAGTTCATTAAAACGTGTTTCTTCTTACTTTCACCAAAACACCATCAACAGTTTCTGAGCTGTTTCCTCTGAATGAACCTTGAACCTTAAAAAATATCAACGAAGACAGCTTTTTAGATGACGGTAGCAAAATTAATGTAAGCTATGAGATGGATTTGATCATGTGACCTAAACTCAGAGGAGATGATGAAGATGATGAAGATGAAGAAGAAGAGTGCAGCTGTGTCTGAGTGGAGGTGAGCGTTCAGCAGCCTTCAGGCGTTCTGACACGTTACGCAACACTTTTGAGGAAGAAGAGCAGCAGCAGCTGAGCAAAGCTCCGTCCTAAAGGTCAAACAGAGCTGCAGGAAACTTCTCTCTCACTTCCTGTTTCGGAGGGAAATGTCACCGAGGTCAGAGACTGAGAGATTCAAGCAGCTGCAGTTTCCAGGTCGCCAACTTTCTTCTTCTGTTTTAGCAACCAGAACATCTGCTGGTTAGTGACGAAGGAGAACAACAGCTGATCAGCAGGTTTCCTCTCTCTGATATTATTCACTTCTATACTGAACTCCACGTTTTTCCATTTTCACAAACATATTTAAAAAGAAAGGAGAACCCGGACGAGGTACGAATTTGTGTCTGAACCCGATACTGTGAAAGAAAAAGTCAAAATAAAACCATCAAGGTTGCGACAAGTGAGACTCAAATATCAGAGCTGAAAAAAAATCATAATCAAGACGAGTCTGAAAGACATCCAGAACAAAAACCTCTGAAAACCTAAACAAGTCTGAGTCGGACACTAAAGTTCAGATCAGCTGAGGAAAATAAAGTACAAGAGTCAAAACCCTAAAGACAGAACCTCGTCATCCTGGCGACCAGCCTGACCCTGAGGCGTTCATCGTGTGACGAGCGGCGCTCACCTTCCATCACGTAGACCAGCGAGCCCACGTCGCCCTCCTTGATGATGCAGGCGTCCTTCCCGTAATCCACAGGGTACATGCAGTCCACGATCTCCTGGATCTGAGACAGCTCCAGGTTCTTCATGAAGTCGTTGTCCAAGATGGCGTCCTTTATCATCTCCTTGGACCTGAGAAGAGACGAGGAGAGGAGACAAAGGAGAAGACGAAGGAGAAGAAAAAAACCTGTTCATGTCGGATCACTAAACAATGTCCACATTTAACAGAGCTTTAAGCACAAAAACATGTTGAGACGTTTTACAGACTGCGTCACGTTTCTTTGAGCTCTAAAGATCTTCGTCTTCATGCTGCTGTGAAACTTTGAAACGTTTGATTTACTATTTTAACATTTACTGACGTTTGTTTCTCCGCTGCCTTCATTGTCTGTCTCCATCAGTGTAATGTCAGAGAGTCGACCCACGATGAAAACAGTGTGGGGGGGGTTCAGAGGGGACACACAGTAGACCTCTATGGTGACACACACAGTAGACCTCTATGGTGACACACAGTAGACCTCTATGGTGACACACAGTAGACCTCTATGGGGACACACAGTAGACCTCTATGGTGACACACAGTAGACCTCTATGGTGACACACAGTGGACCTCTATGGTGACAGTGATGGTCTATGGGTCTTTAATTGGAATCCTATAGTGATGTAGTCATTTTAACCATTTAAACACTGGTCCCATGTTCAGGAACCACAGACGGTAAATAAGAAGTGGACGTCATGGTTACGTCCATCATTTGGTTTGTGGACTGATGTTTTGAGTTTAGTCATTTTGGTCGTTGCCATCTTGATTTATTGTATTTTTTAATGGTCTATTAGACTCTAAATGGACCATAATTTACTAAATGAACATCATGCTGTATTGAAGAAGACTTGAAACTAGATAAGTTATTTATTACGGTAAATTAGAAAATACTCAATAATTTACATTTGTCAAGTATTTAATACTTGTAAACCATGTGTTATTTCATATAGACTATTTACTTATTGAGTTATAAAACATGATATATGGTGATAAATGTCCTTTTTGAGATATGAAATGAAGATTTAGACCACACCTCTAGTCTGTGGGCTGATGGGAAATGGTGTTTATTAAAAGCATTAACATTGAACAACATGATCTATGATTTGACGATCACAGTTTGAGGGAGGGGTTTAACAAAAGGTCAAAGGTTGGAGGATGTTTTCTCTCTTTGTTTCATCATTAATGAATAAAAGTGATAACTGGAGACAATGAAGGTTTAACACAGACAGTTTAACACTCATCATCAAACAATAAAGAGACATCACTGCTGTTTGAATCTTCACTTTGTTTAGTCAGCGTTTCTCCTCACTAACAATGACTCGTCAATCCGTGGTAGAGGTTTTTTTTTTCAAATTAAATTCATGTAGATTCTACATTAGCGTCTCCTAGTTTCTTTTTTTTCCTCAGCAGCTGGTGTCAAACATGAACACTGAAATATCTGCTGAATTTTTGGCTTCAGCGCTTCTTCCTCCTCCAAACGTGGACGAATGAAAGCAGCCGAGCCGTTTGAGAGAACTCTCCTTCCTGTCGAGTCAATAAAGCAATTTTTATTGAACTGAAAAGAGACAAACGGAGAGGAAGAAAGATGAAGAGATGAAAAAACAAAAAGTCCAGAAATCAACTCTCTGAGCTGTCGTCTGGATTCAGTTCATGATTCATTAAACTCTGCTCAGACAGTTAATCCAACAGAAACCTAATTATTACAGATTAAATCAGGATACTCTGAGAAGAAAAGGAAGGATTTAAAGTTTAAATCTATATTTATTTGTTTTTAAACTTTATCTGGTTTGGTTGTTTCAGTCATAAAACAAGTCATGAAGACAAAAGTGATAATAAACCATTAAAACAAGTGTTTCCATGGCGATGCCACAAACCAGCCATGATGTATGAGGTTCAGTGACTCATAGACAAGAACGACGAGGGATCTCTTCATGAAAACCATCAAAAATAAAACCCCAACAGTTTTCACGACATCATCTTTACGTGATGAAACCATCTCCACCTTTGCAGTGTTGTGTTAAGAAATATCTGTTCATGCTTTAACATTTAGATTTAAAATAAACTATTAGAAACTCTGTATTTAAATGTTTTCTGTTTATTTATCCAAATTAAAAGAAAACACGTCAAATTTTAGAATTTTTGTTTTATAACACAATTTCAAGACCTTTATCAGTTATTATAGTTTATTGACTTGCATAACCTTTAAGCCGAGGTTGATAAGATTTCAAACATTTGTAGATATTCATAGAATCCAAATATGGTCACTTCCTGTTCACTGGTTGTAAAAAAAAAAAGCAAGATGGTGACGGCGAAAACTCTGAACAAGAGGCTTCAAAACATCAGTCCTTTAACCAATGAGAGACGTCATGAAGACTACGTCCACTTCTTCTATTCTGTCTGTGTTTAGAATTTCCTGACAGTTTAAGACTGAAGGTAGATGGAGGCTGTAGTTCTTATAGAAGTCCATGCTTTCTTCTTTGGTTTCTTTGGCAAACTTTACCAACCTCACAGACTTAGAGAAGTTAGAAAAGTCAGAAATAGTCTGAGGCTGCTGATTGGGTGAAACATCCTCTGCTGTCTCTTACCTGTCTGTCAGTTTGGACCAAATGGAATTCACAGTCGAAGAATTTATTTTGTGGGAATTATTGTGAGCTGAGGCGGCTGACAGCTAAAGGTCTACCTAAGAAAAGAGTGATAGTTTTATTTCATCCCATAGATGAAAGGATCTATTAAAGCTTCTATTTTATCTTATTTTGGAGAATCTTCAGGGGAAGACGTACGTCAGCCCAGCTTCAATATCTGCATGTAAATTGAACTCTAGAGGAGAGTAACCCGAATGAAGACACATTGTGGGTGGATGGAGGGGGGAGTAAACCCTTGTATTATTATTGCATGAGTCACAGGGGAGGAAGGAGGGGGAAGGTAAAACTAAATGGAGGAAGGCCTGAAGAAAAAGTCCACAGGGAGAGATAGGGTGAGATTACAGGAGAAAATAAATGAGATAAAGTCGACAGAAAAACAAGATGCAGAAACATCAAATGAAGAAAAAAAACTGTTAATTACAAAAAAGTGAGAGGAGGTAATTCAAATATAAAAAGCAGAGAGACACAGAAGACAATGAACATAGAGAAGATAGCAAACAGAAACCAGAGACCATGTGCAGAGATACAGATACAAAGAGGAAGAAGTTCAGGAGGAAGAAATTAAGAAATGTCCTCCAGATCAGTTTCTGATTTATCGCTTTAAGAAAAAAGGCTTTTGCTACAAGTAGAAACGTTGTTGCTATAAGTACAAACGTTGTTCCTACAAGTAAAAATGATGTTGCTACAAGTACAAACGTTGTTGCTACAAGTAAAAATGATGTTGCTACAAGTACAAACGTTGTAGCTACAAGTATAAACGGTGTTGCTACAAGAAGAAACATTGTTGCTACAAGTACAAACTCTGTTGATACAAGTACAAATGTTGCTACGAGTACAAACGTTGCTGCTACAAGTATAAACATTGTTGCTGCAAGTACAAACGTTGCTTGTTGCTACAAGTAGAGAAACATCGATGCAACATGTTATTAACATCGTTACAAGCAGAAATGCGTTCACAACAAGTTGAAATAATGGCGCTTATAATAAGAAACATAATTTCTACAATAAGAAAACTCACTACAGTAGAAATGTGAGTGCTAAAAATAGAAACATCATGGTTACGAGTACAATTGTTACTCCATGCCGATACAGTAGACACAGTAGACACAGTAGAAACGTCATGAGGATCAGTTTGTGATATTGATGATGTTTGATAGGAAGCGGTCGTCTTCTCTTCAGCAGATCGGTGACAGAGTGTCAGCTGATCATTAAGTCGTCTGGAATGCTTATGAAGCGTTACTGCAGACAGCAGGAGAGCTGGTGGGCGATGACAGCCCACACACACACTGTAATACCTTTATTTATGTTTACACACACACAAACACACACACACACACACACACAAACACACACGGGCAAGCTGCAGGACACTGACAGCGACAAGTAGTGGGATGTTAAATGAAATGCTGTCAGCTGCCTGTGTAGAGCTGTGAGTGTGTGTGTATGTGTACGTGTATGTGTGTGTGTGTGTGTGTGTGTGTGTGTGTGTGTGTGTGTGTGTGTGTGTGTGTGTGTGTGGGCGCACACCACACGGATTAAAAACCAACACAGTGATTGTTGTTGTTCCACAGACAGAAAGACACATTATATTATACTGAGCTCTGAGAAATGGATGATAGCAAAGGGCTAGTACACATAAAGCAGTATTTAGAAAAGTACTCCATTGATTTAGTACTTCACTTCTATAACGTGTGGGATGTGACTGAGTAGAATAAGTAGAAATGTCACCAACGCTAACATCATCATAATTAGTGCAAATGCTAATAAACGACAACTAGAATTTTCCTCAATATGGAAGAAACACTTCAATGCCTCAATTATCCCCACAAGGATAAATTAAACTTGTTACAGGTCGACACATGAGTAGAGACTTTAACACAAAGGGTACAAACAACATCATGAAGAGAAGAAACAATGTCGATACAGTCGTTATGTTATTGCTACAAGTACAAACTAAATTGTTTCTAATGGAATCATTTTAACTGATGAAAAGTACAAACATTAGTGCTACAATAAAAAGAAAAACATCCCCACTTAAGTAGAAACATTATCACTACCAGTAAAGACATCAGAACTACAAGTACAAAAGTTAATGTTCTACAAATAAAAAGTAGAAACATCACTTAGAAGAGAGACGTTGCTGCTCAGTCTTTATTGTGACATCAAGGTCTCAATCAGCGTCTCAAATGTACAAGTACAACTTTATTTAGAGTTTATATAGAGTTTTATACCAGCAATTACATCATTGGAAAGAATGATGCGCTGATGACGACTTCTTAAGTGGAATCAACTGTCTTATGTTTTATTCATGTTTCCATCCATAATTTTACTGAATTTATCCAAATTTTCAGAAACTAAAGAAATCCTTAATCCAATACGAAGGGAATGTTTTTTGTTTCTGTCAGTGTTCTAACACAGAAACAGACGTACAGCTAATAAAACATATATAAATTTAAAATGATCGTCTGAATGTTTAATGTTTCAGTCTGTGGCTCCGTGTGTGGATCTTTAGACGTTATTCTTTATTCTTCTTTGTACAACAGCAGCGGTTCTCCTTCATGTCATCAGCTCAGCGTCACACATTTTCATATTCATATGTGTATAAATAAAGATCTGTGACAGCAGCAGCTGTTTGTTTCCTCTGCAGCAGAGACGAGCTGCTCTGACAGCAAAATACACTGTTTCTACATATATTCACCTGTTCACCTGTTTACCCGTCTATCTGTTGACCTGTTGACCTGTTTATCTATTCACCTGTTTACCTGTTCACCTGTTTATCTGTTCACCTATTCACCTGTTTATCTATTCACCTGTTTACCTGTTCACTTGTTTATCTATTCACCTGTTTATCTGTTCACCTATTCACCTGTTGTATTTAATTATACAAATTGTAGTCCATCAATCAACTGATTTTATTGTTTCAGCTCCAACAAACACTTTAAAATGAGCTGTTTAAATCGATCTGTGGCAGAGAATCTAAAATGTTAAAATGTCTTTAATCACCTGTTTCTCCAGCTTAAACCTTCACAGAATCCTTCTAAATGCTTTTAAAAGTCACATGAATATAAAGTGAAATATATGTAAACCAGACTGGTTTAAAAAGACGACCTTGTGTTTCGCACAATTCAGATACAACGTTCATCTGAAACTTTACTTTTAAAACAGTGAAGCCAACGATGAAATGCTTTAATAAAATAAAATGTATCTGACAGAAGAAATAGAACCACAGAGAGGAGAGAAAACTCCACATTCAACATGCAGATAATCCAGAACTGGATCCGTTCTCCACCTGAGCCTTGTGGACTGATGGGAGCGTTTGGAAACGTTAACGTTTTAAAGTTTAGATCTGCCTGAAGGCCTCCAGACGTTTTAATGAGACGTTCACTACGGCTGAGTTCAAACATCTAAACGTCTCCATGAGAACAAAGCGGAACCTCGTGGGCATCCAGAACCACACTGCCTGCTCTAAACACAACCACAGAAGAAGAACAGTGGATTTCACCTCAAGAGACTCTCAGACGGAATCATTCAGTTAAACATCTAGAAATGACGACATGTTTATGTTGAGATTGTTTCTCCTAACGTTTACGTGCACACTGGTATCCTCCTCATGATCTGGTTCAGTGTTCCTGTCATGTGTTGAACATTTAACATCACATCCTGGTTTCTTATGTTCCAATCAAAACATCAGATTTTAAATGAGCTTTTAAACGCAGTCACGGATCCGTTCTTTTAACCATGAAGAAGACCTGTCCTGAACCTGACTCACCTATAGATCTAGTCTTGTTCATGAAGTTAATAAACAAACAGCTGGTGTGTCTTCATCCAACAAAAGGTCAACACTGAGGGTGTGTTTGATTTATCAACCCTGACGTATATTGACCATAGACTGTATATAAGAAAGCCAACGTTTCTCACCAGCCTCAGAATAAAGAGTCAGCCGCCTCAACTCACAATAATTCCCCAATAATACTTCAACTGGAGCAACAGGTCGAAACATAAAATCACCATTAGAAGTAAAAACATCAACGCTACGAGTAAAACATGTTACAGAGCTACAAGTAGAACTATAAGAACATTAAGTGTTCAGATAACACAAACCAAGAATTTGATTTACACTGTGAGACCAAAGTTTATCTTATTAAAGGATTAGAGAGCAGCCAGCAGGCCCTCACTTCTACTTTTTTTTAATTGTAAATGGTATTTTGATCAGATTAAGATTTCTTAAATAAACAGTTGTGGGTTTTTCCTCACTAACTTCAGTCTCTTGATGTATTGGAGGCAGAAAACTATAAACCTGGACTAACTGGACCGATTGAGCAGAGCTAGAATTAGTTTTATGAGCAGTACATCTCAGCAACACATAAAGTGGACTCACTGTGGGCTCTTGGGGTAGAAGGGCAGGGTGACGTGGCTGAGGTCGGTGATGTCGCAGGCCGTGGGCTCGGCAGAGATGGCCTGCCGTTTGCTGCGGTGCTGGTCCGGCTGCAGGACCAGGTTCTGCTGCTGGGCCTGGACCTGCTGAGCGGTGGCGGGCCGGAGCACCGACCGGTACTTGTCCAGTTCGTTCTGCAGCCGCTGGATCAGCTCGTCCTTCTGGTCCAGTTCCAGCTCCAGCTCATCGATCAGGGTGTCGCGCTGCCGCAGCTCCTCGATCTTCTCCTGCAGGGCGTACTGCAGGTCCCGTAGGGTGCCCATCGGTTCTCTGGAGGGGGGTTTCCAAAGGAGTTCTCAGGGTTCCTCTAGAGTCTCCAGGGTTCCCCTGGGGCCCCCAGAGTTCCTCTGGATCTTGAGGGTCCCTACAGGGTTCCTCAAAGTATTTAATCCTTAGGATCCTCAAGATCTTCAAACGTCAACAGATTTCCTTAGGGATTCCTTCACATTCTTTAGGGTTCCTTCACATTCCTTTGTGACCTCTTGATTTCCTAATTTTCTAGGATTTTTAAAGATACTTAAGTTTCTTTCCCTTCATTTTTCCAGGGTCCTGTAGGTCCCTCTAGGATTCCTTAGGGGCGTCTCAGGTTCCCTCTCAGATATATAACAAACCTCAGAGATTCCTAAAGGGTCTTCAAGTACCTTAGGGTTCTTCTGTGGTTCCCTTAAGGTATTTACAAAATTGCTCCTGGTTTCCTCCAGATTTTCAGGAGTCCCCAAGATTTTCTTGTGGTTTTGTGGATCCACTTAGAGATCCTCAGGGGGATTCTTGCAGTTCCTCTATGGTCTATGGGATCTGTAACACTCTTCTGAGTTTTCTCACAAGTCTCAAGGGTCTTTAAAGGTTCTCCTTGGGATCCCTAAGAGTTTCCTGCTGGGTTCCTCGGATTCTCAGCAGTCCCTCCAGAACTTCTTAAAGGGATTTTCAAGGTTCTTTAGCGATCTAGGTGAATCTTCAAACCTTTCCCAAAAAGTGTTCAACGGCCTTCTGGGTTTTCCAGATTTTCTGAAGTCCCCAAATTTCCTCAGTGTCCTCGGAGAACCTCTTAATGGAAGAAGGGTTCTTCTGGCGTTTCTTTGGGCTCTTTGGAGTCTCTTTCCACTGGTTTCCGGTGGACCGCTCTAGAGTTTCTCAGAAAGCTTTTCAAGATTCCTTCAGGGTTGTTGGTTTTGATTAGCAATATCCAAACGATCCATGGGGTTCTCCAGGGTCCTCTTCATAATATTTTGAGTTGTTCCTTGAGTTTTTGAGGCACTTTGAGGTTCCTTTGGGTTCCTCATACTGTAGTCCTTAAAATCCCAAGGGTTCCTCTAGATACTCATGGTTCCTAAAGAGTTAAAATCTGCTACGTCTGCCAGAAAATGTGGGATTTCAGCTGTTTAAGAAGAGAAACTGGAAAAACGGGGGAGAAGTCAGTAAAACGAGGAGATAACTGCTCCTCAGGGTTCCTCTTCCCTCCTTCCTCTAAATTAAATTCTGATTTGAAGGCGATGAAGTGGAAAACGGCAGTAGATGTAAAACATTTCACCACCTCCAGGAGTTATTCTCCTCCAGGAATTAAAACCAGAAGCAGCCAGTTTACTTTGAATCTTGAAGGGAAGTTTGATTCCAGGAAGAACTTTAAAAATCAAAATGAGTAAAACAAAGTTGAAAGTGATTTCTGGGAGATTAAACACACATCCACAGGTTCAGGGACAGAATGTAAGAAAGAGAAACACAGATTATATTCCAGGTTTAAATTCTTAAAATTGTCAGAAGTAAAACATCAGACTGTGTTTATTCCTTTAAACAGATTAAAGTAAAAAACAGAAGCTGTGAAACATCTTGAATCCGGAATAAAACGTTCACATGTTCGAATCCCCGTGAAGCTCAGTCAGGTTAAAAAAACAAAAACGTGTTTTAATAAAAAATCCGCAGAGGAATGAAGTGATGAAGAAAAGTGAGATGAGTGAAGAACCAGCTTCAGCATCCAGAACAACCTCTCAGCACGGAGACGAACTGGAAACACAGCGGAGATGAAATCCTAATCTCACGTGAGAAACATGAAATCCGGAGAAACAAACGGCGGAGAACGAAAACGTGCAGCTCCGGTGGAGGAGAACCGGAGACCCGGGAGATCCGCTCCGGATTGATCCCCTCCAGTAGTTTCAGTAGTTTGAGGCGGAGCAGCAGGAGGTTTAAACCGGGAGCCGACCGGGACTCTGCCGGGGTGTCCAAAAGTTGGTCTGCCTCTCAACCCCTCCTCCTCTTCCTCCTCCTCCTCCTCCTCCTCTCTTCTATCTATCTATCCACGCTGCTCTTCATCGCTGTCATCATTTTGTTGTTAGTCAAAACTCAAAAACACAAATCTGTTCAACTAGAAAATCTTTATTGAGCCAGTTTGGAAGATCTTTTATTTTATTGTTTGTTGTGTGGAATTCCTGAACGTTTTATTGTGTTTGTTTGGCAGCAGGAGATCAATAAATATAAGAACAGATATCTGAGTGAACCAGATTCAAACTCTACTGACCCCCGTCCCTTTATTTCTATTCATTACATATGAAACCTTTCAGTGTTCATCAAGTACACAAACAAAACACATGGCAGCTGTCTTATGAACCAATCAGGTTGTAGCTTTAAATAAACAAACCACCATCACTGAGGATGCTTCATGCTTCATGGTTCGCCATCAAAATGACATTTAAAGGAGGATTTACATTAAATGTAGTCCAGTTTTAGATTATAAACTGAGTTTTTGTCAGCTGGTTGATATTTTGCGTCTCTTCCTTCGGTAATAACATCTGGTTGTTTGTTGGTTTGTGATCGTGTGATTCAGCACATATTAATTTCGGGAATATGAAGAATTTAACAAGAACATAATATTAACTCTGTGAAACAGGAAGACCATCAACATCAGAGTCAAATCTCCATCAGATCCTTCAATATAAAAGTTTATTCAATGCCAAAAAAACCCAGCCTGATCTTCATTATTTAACAACAAACAACAGAAAAAAAACCTTCTTTCTTGAACCATGTTTTCTTCGTTAAAAACATGTTTACTTCTGAACATGGTGAACATCTCCATGAAACGAATATTGGTTTGAAGATCAACAGTAAAAATAATCAATGACTGCATTTTCTTTTAACAAAGGATTCTTGGTGACACTGAAAAGAGACACAAGCGACTACTAAGACAGAGAAGAAAACTACAAAGAGAGAAAAGAAAACTACAAAGAGACCGAAGAAAACTACAAAGAGAGAAAAGAAAACTACAAAGAGACATAGAAAACTACAAAGAGAGAAGAAAACTACAAAGAGACATAGACAACTACAAAGAGACTGAAGAAAACTACAAAGAGACAGAAAACTGCTACAAAGAGACAGAAGAAAACTACAAAGAGACATAGAAAACTACAAAGAGACAGAAGAAAACTACAAAGAGACCTAGAAAACTACAAAGAGAGAGAAGAAAACTACAAAGAGACATAGAAAACTACAGAGAGAGAAGAAAACTACAAAGAGACAGAAGAAAACTACAAAGAGATAGAATAAAACTACAAAGAGACAGAAGAAAACTACAAAGAGATGCAAATGACGATAAAGAGATGCAAAACCACCAGAAAAAGAGGCAAGACTGAAAAGAGGGACAAAAAGATGTGTAAAGTGTCTCATCTTAATAACTAGAGGCCTCAGAAAAGGAATGTATTCAGTGTGAACAAAGCAGAATTAGATTTTTTTTATTTCTTCATGCTCTCATTGACCCTCTGACCTCTGACCCTCGGAGGGCTTTGACCCACAGCTTTGTTAACCACCTGGTTCTACTTAGAACAGTGTCGGCCCTCCAGTAGAATTCATTCAACATTTAAACTCTTGATCTTCATCATGAGGAGCAGAAACCTTGAAGCTGTCAGATATCAGAGCTGAAGCCATGTGGCGCCCTCTGCTGGCTGCTCACCGGCATCACAACAAACTGCTGCTCTGAACATTTAAAACTTGATGGAAGAGAACTGAACATCATCTCAGATGTTAGAGAAGAGTCTGTAAAGTGGTGTTGTGTTACAGATACATGTATGTTTAGATGCGTGTTCAAAACTGTATTTTCTTTAACGTTACAATAATATATTTGATAAACCTCATTGAAAGGAACACATCTGATATACTTTTTTTATAATACAAAAATTAAAAATCTGCGTAAACATTATTGTTTTTATACTTTTCACCTGCAGTTCAATTAGGAGACATTTGACACATTTATTAGAAACACATCTAAAAGTTTTAGAACCTGATTCAGGTTCTAAAACTGCTTCCTGCTGGTTCTTATATGTTACAAAGTAGTTAACACTCAGACTGTATTAGAGTTTATTTTCTCTGATGTATTTGTGATTATAAAAACAACCTTTAACTGTTCTGTTATAATATCTTGAGGTAGGTGACTATTGTGGAATATTTGTACATTTTATAGACTTCTGTGCTCTTTGACTTGTGTTTTGGGATCCTGGCAGATTTTGTGCAGAAGACGGAACAGTTTATAAGAGATAAAAACATAAAAGAGGGCATAGAAAGTCCTTAGAGGTCACAGATAAAGGCCTCAGCAGGTCTCAGCAGGTCTCAGGTGTGACGGCTCACCTGTGTGTCTTGGAGAACCTCCGCAGCTCCGTCTCCTCCAGCGGCTCCGCGGACACTCCTGCTGCCCGTCGGGTGCGCCGGCTCTCCGGCCAGCAGTCCGGGCTGCAGACGCCGCGGCCCCGCAGCACCGACTGACACTTGTGCAGCTTCCTCCGCAGCTCCACCGCCTCCTCCTCCTTCTCCCGCAGCCTCCGCTCCATCTGCCCGATCCGCTCATCCTTCAGCTGCAGCCGCCGGGACAAGTCCGCCTCCAGCCCGCTCATCCTCCGGTCCTCCGGTCCTCCGGTGACTGTCCGGACAAACACTGAGAGGAGGAAGCTGGAAAAACTGATATCAAAGTTTCTCCGGAAACATAAAAAAAGAAAAACCCTTAAAAGTCTAAATTCGGTCCAGAAGAGACAAACTGATTGATCATGAATGAAGGCTGGTTATTGATCAGTTCAGTGTGTTTGTTTCCTCATCAGCGTTTCACCAGTTAAGACTGAGAGAGAGAGAGAGAGAGAGAGAGAGAGACAGACAGACAGACAGACAGAGAGAGAGACAGACTGAGAGAGAGAGAGAGACAGAGAGACAGACAGACAGAGAGAGAGAGAGAGAGACAGACAGACAGACAGACAGACAGAGAGACAGACAGAGAGAGAGAGAGAGACAGACAGACAGAGAGAGAGACAGACAGACAGACAGACAGAGAGAGACAGACAGACAGAGAGACAGAGAGAGAGACAGACTGAGAGAGAGAGAGAGAGACAGACAGACAGACAGAGAGACAGACAGACAGACAGACAGACAGAGAGACAGACAGAGAGACAGACTGATATATATATATATATATATATATATATATATATATATATATATATATATATATATAGTGAAACATAGAGAGGCTGTGTTCCATTCATCATTGGGAAAACAATATCCAATTTTCTTTAGTTGAACATCTTTTTCTTTTCTTGCTGACCTTTATCAGATTCCAATTATTATTATAATATTATTATTTATTCTCCATTATATCTTTGACACTGGAAAATAAAAACACAGAAAGGAACTGAGGGTCAGCACAGGTGTGTACCCCCACATTCTTAAAAAATAACTTTATTGAAGTTTTAACTTTCACTTTGACACAAACTTAGTTTAAAAATCTGAAGTTGACATTCACAAAGAGACACAAAGAGAATGAGAACAACCACAAAGAGAACGAGAACGGAAAAAAAACACTAAGAGAACAAGAACGAGAACAACCACTAAGAGAACGAGAACAACCACTAAGAGAACGAGAACAACCACAGAGAGAACGAGAACAACCACTAAGAGAACGAGAACAACCACTAAGAGAACGAGAACAACCACTAAGAGAACAAGAACAACCACTAAGAGAACGAGAACAACCACTAAGAGAACGAGAACAACCACAGAGAGAACGAGAACAACCACTAAGAGAACGAGAACAACCACTAAGAGAACGAGAACAACCACTAAGAGAACGAGAACAACCACTAAGAGAACGAGAACAACCACAAAGAGAACGAGAACAACCACAGAGAGAAACTAAATAACTACAAAGAGACAAAAAAGAGATGTAAAACTTCTGCAGAACTCAGTAGTTAGCTGCACATCTCTACTGCATCACCACATTATCCACTACAAACATAACACACCACAATCTACCAACGATCCGTCTGAGTTCGAGATGCATTGTGGGTAATGTAGGCGACGGGCTCTGAGACGTCAGGAGGATGCTTGGAATAAAAGAGAAAACATCTGTGGTGAAGCTACAGAGGTTAGATGATATAATTGTAGAGTCCTCCTTTAAATAAGTTTATATGAGCTGCTAAAGAGGCTTCCAGGAATAACCCCATGCATAAGAACATACGTGTTTATAGTAAATAATATGAATACGTCAAATCAAATCAAATTTAAATTCCTACAATAAACTGATGATACTAAATTCTCTCAGCTGCAAATATGTATTTCTGTTCCACAAACACCGTCCATCACCCACTGATGGAATCAAGGACCTCACTGTTCCACTGCCAACACACACACACACACACACACACACACACACACACACACACACACACACACACACACACACACACACACACACACACACACACACACACACACACACACACACAGGAACTTTCCAGCCATCATCAGTCAATATTTAGTGAACTAAAAAGAGAAGAAACATTCTCTGTGTGTTTCCTCACAGCTGCCGGATTTTTTTATGAAAATATATATTTCCACGAAGAAGAAATGTTTGTGTACTTGACTCATGAAATGAAGAAAAAGTTAACTTTCAACATAAATAAACCTTAATATGAGACGACATTCATCTGAGATCATGGACTTATTAAAACAACATAATGTTCATATTAGCAATAGTTGTTCAGTAAATATGGACGTATTAATCACATCAAAATAATGCTATAAATCATGTTTAATGATCCGACAGGAGCAGAAACTCTTTACAAATCAATTAATTAACTGTTCTATCCAACAACGTGTCAGAAATGAAGCAGATTATTGTTTTTAATGAAGGAATATTTAATGATTTTAAGAGAAAAATAAAGGCCTGATGAGAGCAGTGGGCAGGACTTTTAGTGCAAAAACACCGGAGTTGAACTTTCCCATAATGCACCTTAATAGTGAGTTTCATTAGAACGGAAATGTTCTGACAACCTGAAATTGGACCTTGTGAAACCTTTCTTTATCCTATGGTCCTGTTGTAAACTAAAAAATATATATATTCTGATAACCAACCCTACACCCATTGGCTGGTCTTGCTATGAATCCTGGGAGCTGATAAATCATAATCTGTGTCTACGCTGGAAGAGCTGCTTCTAGACTTTATGGTGTTTCCTGTTGAGGAGCTCTTTAGGAGGACGTTTATAAATGTAGCTCCTAAAGTAGTCAAAGTAGAAAAAAGCAGTACAGAAACAATGAAGTAGCCATAAACACAACAACATCATCATATCATCAATAAAGTAATAATAATCACAACATCTTCATCTCATGACGAAAGTAAGAGTTCGGTTACGTAACTGGACAAAACAGAACCTTCTGGAGGATTCTAATGAAAATGCATCATTGAGACTTCATCATGTGATCAGAGTCAACAGAACAAATGAGTGAGTGGAGCGTTTTAATGTTATTGTATTAAACCTTTATTTAACCAAGAGGAGGTTGACAGAAGAAAGAGGCAAATGCGCAAATCTGCCGTGTAACAGCTGCCATGTTCCCCCTGTGTGTGTGTGTGTGTGTGTGTGTGTGTGTGTGTGTGTGTGTGTGTGTGTGTGTGTGTGTGTGTGTGTGTGTGTGTGTGTGTTGTGTGTGTGTGTTTTTGTAGGTGAAGAGACCTTTGCAGAGCACTCTGATCCAGATAGTGACTGTCGGTCAAAGGCCTCCTGCAACACACACATATGTAGTCCTGCTGGATGTGTGTGTTTGCTACATCTCTCTTTTTGCATATGTGTGTGTGTGTGTGTGTGTGTGTGTGTGTGTGTGTGTGTGTGTGTGTGTGTGTGTGTGTGTGTGTGTGTGTGTGTGTGTGTGTGTGTGTGTGTGTGTGTGCGTGTGTGTCCACAGATAGCAGCAGGTTAAAGATTAACGTTGGCCGGCTCGTAAAGCTAACACCAAGACAGTGAACCTTTGGAGTTTGATATGATGTGATCACATACACACACACACACACACACACACACACACACACACACACACACACACACACACACACACACACACACACACAGTCACACACTCGGCCCTCAGAATGACACAGCTCTGATCGGAGGGAGGTGATCTCTGAAATTGCTCAGGTGAGTTTTTCTGTTTTTCATTCAAAAGAAACAAAGATTTATTATTTTGTTGTTTTTAAGCCATAACCAGAGAGAGAGAGAGAGAGACTGTAAAGTGAGTGTCGTTCGACCCCTCTTCTTCGCTGGTGTCTGTTGAACAGTAGCAGAAAGGCTAAACATGGCTAACTGAACAAACAGGCCGAGGAACATTAACATGAAGTATAATGGACAGACAAGACAGCGTGTGTGTGTGTGTGTGTGTGTGTGTGTGTGTGTGTGTGTGTGTGTGTGTGTGTGTGTGTGTGTGTGTGTGTGTGTGTGTGTGTGTAAATATATTATGAATATAAATACCTTAAAGATCATATTAGCAATTGTTGAAGAAGTATTCAGATTCCTTCCTTTAAATCAAAAACTAAATTCAAGTATTTATAACATTTTAAGAACTAATTACAGAAATATGATCAAGATACATTCAATGTAATTGGATTTTCTGTGAAGTTTTTATTGTTTAATGATGTGTTTCTGTTTTGTTTTACTTTTAATATCTAATTTAAATGTCTTTTATATAAAGTCTTGTTTATTTATATATTTAGTTACATTCATAATAATTATACATAATTATATAAGAAGTTTCATCATAATGAATGACATAGATGATATTTGCCACAACTATGTTACAAGTAAAAGTTCTGCTTTCTTGACAAAACTATAGTAAAAGAACAATTTTATCATAAGAACAATATATTTTAGGTATTAAAAATAAATATGTATAGTATTTGTAATACTTTTATATTATTAATATTATTAAAATGTACTCTAGTATTCTTGGAAATAAATAATTTAGGTTTGTGTGAAATTTAATGGGTTATAAATGTTTAAATAGAAAATACAAAAGAGCAAGAAAGAAGAGACATTTATGTTTGTCTGTCTAGTTTTTATAATTAATAATATAAGAGACGTTCAGCAGCTCTGAACAAAACGACAACGCAAAGTGTTTAAAAAGGCTTTAAAACTAAAATAATTTAAATAAAGAGACATTTAAATTGGTTTAAAAAGTTAAATATAATAGAAGAACCACTCATAAACATATTATTATGCACCATTTAGTATAAACATTGTACATACATAGTACACACAATATCCATGTGTACATGTATGCAAATATAAATATGTACATATATACATTAAACTTTTAATAGTTCAATAAATAAATAAATTAATGCTCTATGAACAAATACAATAAATAAATAGTAAAATGACGACAGGAAAATATTTTGTTCTGAGAACGTTTACAGATGGAGTTTTAGTGACAAATAGATTAAATGGAGTTCGTTATAAACAGTTTATTTTTTGTTTCTATATAAACGTAAGACAAACAGTTGGAATCTAACTTAATTTAATAGACAGTCTTTGTTGTTAATGAGATAGAAAATAAATTATAAACTGACTTAACGTAAGATTAATGTGGGGGAGAAACATGACGATAAGGCATTTGTTGGAAAGGCATGCTGGGAATCCTAGGAGATGACTAACTGTCAATCATAGCTGTGGGGAGGGCGGGGCTAAAGTCTAAAGGTAATGAATAAATATTTTACTTACAAAGTAAAAATTTTGAATTAACATCTGATCATTTATTTTGACTTAATATCTCATTTGTTTGGACTTTACATTAGGTTTTTTTATCACTTGTAAATTTTCATGTTTTCTTGTTTTTCGTCTTCATGTTTTGGCACAACTGGGCTTCCATAGATTACAGCTTCTCTTTTTCCATATTAACGTTAATTAAATAAATGATGTTTGAACTAAAAAATGATTTTTTTTTTTCTTGTTTTGGGAGGAAAATTGTTCATTGGTTAATGAAAATCATAGTGTGTGAGTGTGTGTGTGTCAGCAGTATTGATTGGTGGATTTCCACCAGCCGACTCTCAGCTCATCTGAACCTGTTCAACTTCTACCGTCTCTGCTTCCTTAGCAGCCACATTCTAAAAATGTATATATATATACTGTATATATATACTTTAACTACCTCTCAGAGGTAATTGCTCTTTTTACTGCACTACATCTATTGGTCAGTTATAATTACTTTCTACATTAAAACATGATATGATGCAGTACTTTACTACTTATTTACCTAGTAGTACACAAAGCATATAAAGTGTCTCCACAAAAACACCTTGCAACACTAAAATACTGTCATATTTTATTATGCAGAATATTATAATATTCTATAATAATATTACATTGTGAATAATGAATACTTTTGATAGTTAAATTTCATTTTGCTGATAATACTTTTTAATATTTTGCTTCAGTAACGTTTTTTATTTGGGTTTAAACACATTTTCAGACGTCAGAGAAACAAAAGGAAGAGAAAATAAAATGTATAGAGTCTGAATTCAGCCGATTCAAATGTGTTTAGAGCGAGCAAAGAAACGGTGTGTGTTTGCGGCTGTCATCATCATCATAATCTTCATCGTCGTCTTCTTCTCATGACCTTTGACCTCTTGGTCTATCTGTTGTCTTTTGTCTCTCCTCCCTCCCTCTCTGATGTGAAGAGCTCATCTCTCATTTCAACATGACGAGTAGAGACGAGATCACGTCGCTGAGCTTCTCTTTGAAATTCAACAGAAAGAAAGAGTGTGTGTGTGTGTGTGTTTGTCTCTGTGTGTGTGTGTGTGATCTCCATGCTAATGAATGCAGTGAAGATGCAGCAGCAGGCTGTTTATCATTACACTGATTATATCAACCTTTCTTTAAGGTTCAAAGGGTTAGCTTTAAGTGGCCACTTAGGAGTGTGTCTGTTTACAAGTGTGTGTGTGTGTGTGTGTGTGTGTGTGTGTGTGTGTGTGTGTGTGTGTGTGTGTGTGTGTGTGTGTGTGTGTGTGTGTGTGTGTGTGTGTGTGTGTGTGTGTGTGTGTGTGTGTGTGTGTGTGGTGCTCATGACCAACATGATAAAGGATGAATTTGTTGTAATAGTACAAAGTGAGGACATTAAGTCCCGTCCTCACTTCCATATTGTTGTTGGAGCCATGAAGCTTGATTTTAGGGTTTCAGGTTCAGGTTTGTGTTTCAGCAAAAAGGAGGTTTTCTGTCATTGAAGGTCTCACAAGTTTAGAAGGACAGAAACGTAGTGAGTGAGGCCTTGTATGTTTCCACTCAGTGAGTCGGTGAGACGGAGACTCCGGCTGCAGTCTGTAAATGATTACAGGACAGACCTTGACCTCTCTGCTGCTCACTTCAAAACACGACTGGTATCAGTGGTCCAGAGCAGGAAAACAGAGTCCAGCTCTGTGAGGACACACAGTCTCACTGTGGACACAACGAGGGACATGTTTCTTTACCTCACAGTTTTGGGAATAGGACACAGTAAGAACCATTTAAACTGGTAGCTGCCCAGTATAACCATCGTCTGATCTGTTGGACACTGGGCGGCTTCACTGGAGCAGTCGTGGGTGAAAGGCCTTGCTCAAGGGCAGCGACTGAACTGTCAACCCAGTCGCCAGAAAATGTTGGATGTAACTTGTCAGCACATGAAGAAGCTACAAAGGTTGAGAGACAGATTCAGAGTTTCATGGACACAGAAAATAATAAATTGTTTTTGTCGTTTTCCAGTGAGCACCCCTAATTTCCCTGATTTACGTATCGCTGTCAATCACACCCAATGGAATCCAATCAGAAAGCAGGCGAGGACGGACTGGCGGGGACGCAGAAGGAGGCCGCACTGCGGGCACTAATGCAACGCACAGGATACCAACTGCAGCAGGTAGGAAACATCATGACACAGCGTTGTTCATTTTGTTCTTCAACATGCATGAAGGTGCCATTTAATAATAAGGTCGAGCTTCCAACGCAATATACTGTATGTGTGTGTCCTGCAAATGTCATGTGTGGAATATCCATAAACAAAAGTGCAAAACAAAGAAGATTCTTCTTCTTTAGTTTACTAAAGAACAAGTTACTGGTTCTACATAACCCTTGATCCTCAGATGAGTTTCCACAAAATGAACTATGGTGCACATTTTTCTAATCATCATTTGTTTCAGGAGAACGGCCAGCGGCGGTACGGTGGACCACCGCCCGGCTGGGACGGACCGCCACCAGAGAGAGGCAGCGAGATCTTTGTGGGGAAACTACCGAGAGATCTGTTTGAAGACGAACTGGTTCCACTGTGTGAGAAGGTGCAGATTGTGTCTACATTATAACATGTTGTTTAAATCAGCATGCCGTTCTCACAGCTCTCCTCCTGTCTCCAGTTTGGTACGATCTACGAGGTGAGGATGATGATGGACTTTAGTGGGAACAACAGAGGTTACGCCTTCGTCACCTTTGGCACCAAACAGGAAGCCAAAACAGCCATGAAGCAGCTCAACAACTACGAGATCAGGTCAGGGTTTGTTTGTTTTCTAACACCAACACTCCACAACTCAACGCACACAAGACGCATCAGTGGGGCTGAGACTGACCTTAGCATGCATCATCATTGTAGACCGATTACGTGTTTAAACTCCTCAGCAGGCTGGTGATCCTTCTTAAAGTCTCCTCTGTCACATAGAAATGCTAATGAGCTTAAACTAGTAGAAACACTGCCGTAACAAAGAACAGTCAAAAACCAAGAAACACCACAGCAACCATACAAATACTCTAGCAGCAACCTAGCAACAGCCTAGCCACCATCCTGAGCACCAAGTAAATATCAAGCCAACATGTAACAAGACCACAACCATCTGATAATAAAAAGGCTGCGAACCAGACCATCCTCATCATCATCATCATCATCATCACACCTAACAACAGAAACCCTCTAGCAACCACCTGATACATAGAAAACCATCCGACTCTTGTGTTCCTCTTCCGTCCCGCAGAAACGGCCGCCTCCTCGGAGTTTGTGCCAGCGTCGACAACTGCCGCCTGTTTGTGGGCGGGATTCCCAAAACCAAGAAGCGCGAGGAGATCCTGTCCGAGATGAGGAAGGTCACCGATGGGGTGGTGGACGTCATCGTGTACCCCAGCGCCGCCGACAAGTCCAAGAACCGAGGCTTTGCCTTCGTCGAGTACGAGAGCCACCGAGCGGCCGCCATGGCCCGCCGAAAACTGCTGCCAGGTAGAAACCAAACATTCACAACCAATTAAAGTCAGGAATTATTGGGTTTAAAATCAGGGATCTTCTGAGAACTAGACACAGCGCTGCTTTGGTCTGAATGCTAACTTCATCATTCTGCTTATTAGCAGCCGATACTTAGACATGGTCACCATCTTAGCTAAGCATGCTAACATTTGCTAATCAACACTGATGAATGTCTTTAGTTCTGCAGGTGTCTGGTCATGAACAAATTATGGGACACATTAACATGTTGACCTGATGACAACATGTTAATGTTATTGATTGATTGATTGATTTTAAGATTTAACTGATCACTTTTAAAGCACCTCTGGGCCTGGACCCAAATATATATTGCAGAAATGTTAACCTCTTATAATGCAACATCAGATCTTTCTGGCTGTTTCAAAGTCGAGGCTCGAAACTAAAGTTGAACGTGTTTTTGCTCATCATCTGCCTTTGGAGATCTGCCAAATTTGTGTTATTTTACTTCTTAGTTTATTTTATTTATATATTCTACAATTTAGAATACTTTTTTCTGCTTTTGCTTACTTGTTATTTTTGTACCAACATTAACCCTTGAAGTGCAAAACATAGGTAAACATGTAAAACATGTCAAAGTCCACATTTAGTCTGTAAGCAGGGATTCACCAGATGAAGAAGAAGAGCTCTGATAGGATGAAGAACTTTACCACCAGAAATAACCTCAAACACATCTACAGCTGCGTGTTTCCTGCTGGTTCCAGTGTGTTCGTTACCTGAAGCTCTACACAGTCATCATATTCTGACTCTGTGTGTTAGGAAACACTTCATGGACAAACTTGATGTTAAGCGCTCTGATAAAGCAGAGAGCCTCGGTGATCAGATTGAGAAACCGTTTTATTGGTTCCACACAGGAAGATGATTTGTGCAACAAGAAGCCGGACCGAATACATTACATTACATTACATTACATTACATTACATTACATGTCATTTAGCAGACGCTTTTATCCAAAGCGACTTACAATCAGTAGTATATTGCATATCATTCACCCATTCACACACTGATGACAGGGCTACCATGCAAGGTGCCACCATCAGACTCTAACTAACATTCATGCAACATCCAATCCACACCGATGGCAAGCCTTCGGGAGCAACTTGGGGTTAAGTGTCTTGCCCAAGGACACATCGACTGCTGAAGCTGGGTATCGAACCACCGACCCTCTGATTGGAGAACTACCTTGCTCTCCACTACACCACAGCCGAATAAACTGCAGATGCTGAGTCATGTTGGGTCACAAGTGTTTTCAGGTGGAGAATACTACCACATGTGTAATAGTACACGGGTTGGTGCCAAGTACACAATGTTTGGTTCAGTTCAATGCTCTCTGTAAACTAAACAAGTACACAACTACTGAATTAAAAATCAGTTTATCATTCTTTAATTTATGAATGTCTAGACATCAGGAAAATGCATTAAAACAAGCTGAATAGAAAAAATAAAACGGGAATAACGGAGTGAGAAAAGTAGAAGTTAATGTTGATTATGTTAATAAAGCTTTTGTGAAATGTGTTTAATCAGAATAGTTTGTAAAAAGTGAAATAACTGTCAACTAAAGTTTAATGAACTTTGAATCTTTGACTTTATCAGTGATGGTTTATAAGTGTTACTGAGCGTCAACATCTATTTAATTTGAGAAAACGAGAGTTGGAGTCAGCTTCACTCACATATTGATGTTTTTTATAATTTTTTATTGAAGAACTGGCCACATATGAACGAAGTTTAATTTTTAAATGTTTAAAAGAAGTGATAAAATGATTGTACCGGACTATTGCTAAACATACTAAATGAAACCTACCTGTCTTGTCTCTCAGGTCGTATTCAGCTGTGGGGTCACGCCATCGCCGTGGACTGGGCGGAGCCTGAGGTGGAGGTGGACGAGGATACCATGGCAACCGTCAAGATCCTGTACGTCAGGAACCTGATGCTGCAGACCACCGAGGAGACCATCGAGAAGGAGTTCAACAGCCTCAAACCAGGTACTGCAGAACACAGCAAAAACAAAACTCAGACGTCGCTGTGGCCTTGAATGCACCAACGTGGACGTAAAACTGACCAATAAATAACTGAATAATTTAGGACTTCACATTAGATTATTATTTTGGCATTCTTACGTTTATTTAACAGAGGACGGTGTTGAGACAGAGACAGACGAGTTTGACATACAACAAGGTCCCAAAGCCAGAATTGAACCTGTGACATTGCAGTAAATAGACCTGCACTGTGACTCGGGATGGAAAGTGAAGAAAGTTTTAGTTAGTTTTAGTTGCAATCAAACATGCAGGAAGACAGGAAGTTATCTTAAAGGACAGTCAAGGTGAGTATTTCAGAATAAAACAGGAAACAATAAACCACCATGAATGAATGAACATCAATCTAACCTTGGAGGGAGGCTGGCATCCCACCAGGATCTATTTTCAGGACAAATTATTTTTTATCATGATTGTTTGTCAGTTTGCAAGACTTTACACATTGTGTTTGCTGATTTTTTCATATTGATTTTATCACATACAGATTTCCTCTTACTTAGAATACAATTTAGGAATTGGTGAAAGTTGCAAGTTGGTTTCATCTAAAAACATTTATATTTAATACAAAAATTTAAAGTCAAATTTCACAACATTAGTTGGACAAAGGTTATGCAAATATGTAAAAAAATTAATTCGGTCCTAAACTGTGGATCAAATCACCAAGTTGATTATTACCTTGATAATCTTAATTTTGTTTAATCTGATATATATTACACTAATAATTTTATAATTTAATCCTAATTCTCAAGAGGCGTTCGTTCCGTCTGTCCAGGAAACGTCACTGTCTTTATTCTTACCACTTCCTGTCTCTGTAATATTTAAGCAGCTTCTTCAAATAATAATAATAATCTTCATCTTCTTTTTTATAGACATGAACAGTTTTTTTCCTCAGATATCATAAACATTAAGAGAACAGTTAATAAATAAATAACTTTTTAACCATAATGTCAAATTGTCTTTTCTTTATTTTATCTTTACATGATTAATTTAAATTATGCCGTATTTATTAGTTAAGTGTGTAATGCTATTTAATGTTCAAAGAAAAACTAAACTAAATGAAACTGTTACAAATGTGAATATTAACAGAACTGAATATTAACAGGTACTTAAACGGTCCACATGTTGAACTGTGATTCTGCAGGCTGAACGTTGCAGCTCCAGAAGGCTGAATAAAGACAAAATAAAGACCAGAACTTGACCTTTAAGGAGTTTGTTGCGTTGCAGGTTCAGTGGAGCGTGTGAAGAAGATCAGAGACTACGCCTTTGTCCATTTCACTCAGAGAGAGGACGCCATCAATGCCATGAACACCCTCAACGGCAAGGTTAGACGACTTCTACTTGTAGTGGAGTATTTTCAGTGTGGTATTAGTACCTCAACTTAAGTAAAAGTTCTGAATACGGTATTTCGTTGTCCTCCCTCCAGTTGGTGGACGGCTCTCCCATCGAGGTGACGCTTGCCAAGCCGGTGGACAAGGACAGCTACGTCCGTTACACCAGAGGGACGGGAGGACGTGGAGCATCTCTGCTCCAGACCGACTACGCCGCCTACACTCTGGGACAGGTAGGACCCTGAACACACCACCACCTCCAACACCAGGTCCATGTGGGTCCTGTAGGAGGACTCCTGGTGCTTCATGCAGGGCATCTGAGAGACAGGAATGGAAAGACCTCGTCTGTACTTTCATTATGACGGAGGAAGCAGGAACATTCACAGTTAGGAGTGAATATTTAGGAGCTTTAAAAGGTTTGGGGGGTGAAATAAATGGTCATGTATTTACAAGCCACATTTATTTTTTTGAAAGTTTCTTTGACAGTTTTATAGACAGAGACTGTTAATAGGTTGGAGAGAGGATCTATGATAAACAACAAGGTCCCAAGGCGGAATGAAACCCGGGATGTTGCAGTAATATAGCATGTACTGTGACCACTCGGTGACCGAAGAGCTGCTTCATCTTGATGAAAGCTTGAGTTACATTGAAGGACACAGTGATGGGTTACAACTCAGTTGGGTCAAACAAACACAGGACTTTCATTCAGGAGACAGCTGTTTGTGTCCCGTTTGAAACCCCAAGAGTCAAAGTTGACTTATTTTAATTACATCCATAACTAAAACTAACCAAGAAGTTTTGCTTTTATTTGACAACATTAAAAACATTTCAAACTGCTAAAACTGTTTAAAACTGCGACCATAATCCAGGAGAATCCCTCAAAATGTATTTAAGAATTAAATATAACATAGCATGCACTTTGACCCCCTCAGAGACTGAAAAGCTCCTGCATTTATATTCAACAGTGATTGTGTTGCATTCAAGGACTCAACTACAATTAACTTTTTTTATTCATCACTTTTAACATCACTGTGTCTTTAGTTCTGCCAAAGTGTTGCACACATTAACTTGTTGACCTGATGATGGCGCTAGATGAAAGTTAATACGGTTCATCCTCTGCGGAACATGAATGTAGAGTCGATCCATCAGGTCACTGTTGAGATATTTATCCTCCTCCTCCAGGTGTATGACCCCTCAGCGGCGTACCTCGGTCCACCCGTCTTTTACGCCCCCCAGGCCTACACCGCCATACCAAGTCAGTTCCGCTTCCCGGCGACCAAAGCTCACGTTGGAGGTCGAGGTCTTATCAGGACGCCGTCTGTCAGAGGTGAGGACCGACTGAATCTTAAACTGGCAATAAAAAGGATCAAGCCTTTTTCTTCTTAATAAATCTGAGCTTCCTCTCAGCTGTTCTTCATTAATAAATAACATTGAGTGAAGAAAACTGCTGCTGTCTGTTAAAAAACTGTTGACGTTTCTACATCAAATGGATTTCTGATCGATCTGGTTCTCTTTGAAATCAAGAAGCACTTTTTCTTAAATTACTGTGAATTTTCATAAAATTAAATAAGCTGTTATTATTGTAAACTGTAAATGTGCAGCCTGGTTTCCTAAAAAAAATTAAAATCACAATCAAAGGGAAATGTATTTCTACCGGATTACTTTTGTTTTTAATGCATCACAAATAAGTCTCTAATGGAAGTCCATGAAGGGACAAACAGGACTTTCACCCGGGTGACAGCTGTTTGTGTCCTGTGTGACTTGTTTTATGTCAATAACTTAAATAACATGACAAATTAATTTTGATTTGTTTGGTTTGAATTTACAAACATGTTTAAAACTGTAAAGAACACAAATTAAAAAAAATATATGTTTTTTAAACTGATTCAAATGGTTTCAAACTGCAACCATAATCCAGGAGAAACTACCTTTCCCTCAGAACGTTATTAAGAATGCAGTTTAGTTGCATGTGAAGGTCATTTTCAGGAGAAAGGGACGTAATGTGAGAACTGAAAAGATGACAATCATGGCAACGGAAACTAAGATGGACGCGATTTTCCTATCGTCAGTTCATCAGTAATCTAATTGTCAGGATCTGAACTGAATCAAATCAAGATCACCCAACTATAAAGAATGTTGTCTCCAAACTCTTTGTTTGCCTGAATATTGTTTTAAATATGATCCACTGAATCAAGAGAACTTCATTGATCAACATTAAATCTGAAAGATGCAGCACATTTAAATGTAACATTGGACTCGGAATCATGAGCTGTAGAAGCAGGACAGATGTACTGTTGTCTTCACTGATAATTGTCTGATTCTTCTTCCCGGTTGATTTCCGGTAATTTGATTGATTTCACTGCCTTTTCGATCTCCTGTAGAAATTTACATGACTGTACCTGTAGGGGCTGCGGGGGTGCGGGGGCTGGGCGGGCGGGGCTACCTGGCCTACACCGCCGGGCTCGGAGTCATGGGTGGAGCCGGCGGCGCCTCCTATGGCCTGAAGGCGGACAAGCAGGCGGAGGAGAAGCTGTACGACCTGCTGCCAGGCATGGAGCTCACCCCCATGAACCCGGCCGCCATGAGCCTGAAGGCCGCCGCCATCAAACCTGCAACACAGGTAACAGAACACTCCTAAGAACCAGGACTAGTCCTCCTGAAGGACCCGCTCACTTCAACTATGGTCTTATTTCTGTGGTTTGTCCAACATAACATTGTACTCACCAAAGTGTTACCTGGGGGGGGGGGGGGGGTAATATGAACCAGGGTTAAAGACAGAGGAAAAACAGTATTGATTCTATTTTGTCATTCAGATAGCATCTAATGGATAAAAGTCAGATTTTCTACATACAGAATGCTCTGCACATTAGCTGAAGGTGGAATGGATGCTGTTCTGCTGCAGCTCTCAGAACTTCAGAGGACCAGCAGCAGCAGGTCGTCTGAAGTTCTCCCCGTTAGCACCAGACCAGCAGCAGAAGGTTCTCTAAAGTTCTCACCGTTAGCACCAGACCAGCAGCAGAAGGTTCTCTAAAGTTCTCACCGTTAGCACCAGACCAGCAGCAGAAGGTCGTCCGAAGTTCTCACCGTTAGCAAAAGACCACTGGACAGTAGCTCACGATTTAAGAAGAGGAGTAGTGATACTGGGTCAGGAGTTCCCGCTGCAGATATTAAGTTTTGCAGTTGTTTCGTTGACTTTGATGACGTGAATCCAAACTGAAGGTTTCAGTGAAGGAGGTCGGCCATGTTCAGACAGCCGGTCCTAACAGCTACTTTGTATTTGTAGAAGTCAATAACTTATGTTCTTCAAGGACCAACCGGAAAGACTGAACACCAACTGAATGTTTTGTTCCACCATGAGAACCAGTCTGAACTCTGTCTGTCTCTCTCTGTCTGTCTCTCTGTATGTCTGTCTGTCTCTCTGTCTCTGTCTGTCTCTCTCTCTGTCTGTCTCTCCGCATGTCTGTCTGTCTCTCTGTATATCTGTTTGTCTCCCTCTCTGTCTGTCTGTCTCTCTACGTGTCTTTCTGTCTCCAGGTTCTGCAGGAGTTGTGTCAGAAGAATAACTGGGGTCAGCCCGTCTATCAGCTCCACTCTGCCATCGGTCCGGACCAGAGACAACTCTTCCTCTACAAGATCACCATACCAGCTCTGGCTACCCAGTACCCCAATGTGTAAGAATACTGCCACTACTACTACTACTACTACTAGACTTTAGGAGGAGGAGGAGTGAACAAAATTATATTCAGTTGGTTGTAATCTGGCGCTCAACTACTAGATGGCACCAAATCTGACACACTGTTCCTTTAAGACTGTTGAAATGTTGGTTTGCACACATGAGGTGTTTTTCTTCGTTAATACAGAATAGTAGAACAAGCTTCAGTTCACTGTGATTTTTCCCATGATACATTTATATGAACAGTTATTCTATATCATCTAGCTATTCTCACATTGTTTGTTTCTCCCCGCAGACATCCCTTCACGCCTGGTAAGCTGTGTGCGGCCGTAGAAGAAGCTAAAGTTCATGCGGCAGAGCACACTCTGCAGACGCTCGGCCTGCAGACGGAGGGCGCCGCCGACGCCGGCTGTGCTACTGCCGCCGCCGTGGCCTCGGTAGCCTTCCCAGGTATGTGAAGGTCCGTACCCAAAGCCAACTAACTCTCCACATAACCAAACCACTAACAGACTAACACACACCATGCTGGACCAGAACCAAAACTAGAGACAACATGAAGCTTACACTTTAAACTGGTTTACATAATGGTGGTTCTAACAAGGAGCTCCTGCTCTGCTTCCAGGTTATCAGTCTGGTTTCAGATGATCTACAACTGACATCAGTAACCTGCCAGGAGCATTATCATGTTTGAACGATAACCAACTAGTTTGTGACATATAAATTCTAATCATGAATCCTTTATATTAAGAGCATATCAGTGAATCAGGGTGAAAACATACATTATCAATTCATTTTTACTTAAATGTATTTGTATAGCCCGAAATCACAAATTTTCCTCAGAGTGCTTTAAAATCTGTACAACATACAACATCCTCTGTACCAGGACCCTCACATCGGAACAGGAAAAACTCCAATAAAAAAGCCAGTCCTAACTATAAACCTGAACCAGCCCTAAATAATAACCTGAACCAGTTGTAACTATAAACCTGAACCAGCCCTAATTATAAACCTGAACCAGCCCTAACTATAAACATGAACCAGTCCTAACTATAAACATGAACCAGCCCTAACTATAAACATGAACCAGTCCTAACTATAAACCTGAACCAGTCCTAACTATAAACCTGAACCAGTCCTAACTATAAACATGAACCAGCCCTAACTATAAACCTGAACCAGCCCTAACTATAAACCTGAACCAGCCCTAACTATAAACCTGAACCAGTCCTAACTATAAACCTGAGCCAGCCACTACTGCTAATATTACCACTACTAATTCTACTGCTTTTCTACTGCTCTTCCTCTTACTACTGCAGCAGTACATACGGCTACTAAAATGACTACTACTAATAGTATTACTACTACTACTTCTCCTGTTGAATGAATACAAATTCTTTGTTTTTTCTTTTTCAATCATGATTGAGTGTTTCTCGTGCCTGTGGTATAAAAGGTGACAATGTCAGATCAGCTAAATGTGGAGTTATTCGCCCTCTAGTGGCCAATAATGATAATAATAATAATAAAATAATAAAATAAGTATTTACTGCAGCATCATTAAATATATACTGAGCAATACCATGAAAACACTAAACACGCAATACTTACTGATTGATGACCTGCGGACATTTACACTACTGTTGTTAATCAGCCTTTATGCTGATGATGACATTTTCTACTTCAATAAAAATTACTCTTACAGATAAAAACAGTCTCATTCAGACTCCAGGTGTTTTATTTACATATGAAACAGTTTGTGTCACATGACAGAGAGAATCCTGTAGAATGAGTTTGACTATTGATCAGTAAATATTGATTGAATTAGCTTAAACTGTGATTAGTTTAAATGATGTTTGCAAACCTTGACTAACCTTTTGTTTCTACTGTGAAGTCTGAAGACGAGTTATGATAAAGGCAATTCCAGCTCGTTCTAGGCTGCTGTTATTGTGAAACTGTTGAAACAGGAAGCTGATCCTGTTTAAATCTAAACTACTAGTTTCTTTGACTCAATGTCAGCTTATTTCCTCTCTTCTTCTTCAGCTGTTGAGGATCTTTGTCTCTTTGAACAGTGTTTAGTCCTCCATTTACTTAACTAAAAAACATTTGTTAGTGAAGACATTGAGACATGTAGAGTCGTCGGAGCTTTAACTGTGTGACTCCAAACAGCGTATTGATTCTGGTCTCGTCTCTCTCCAGGTTACGCTCTGGCAAGCCCAGCGGCGTCAGCGGTGGCATCCCAGCTGAAGCAGGCTGTGTCTCTGGGTCAGGACTTGACGGCTTACACCACCTACGAGGGATACCCGGCCTTCGCTGTGGCGACACGTCACTCTGACGGATACGGCGTTTTCTAAAGGAGTAAAGTCTCTCACAGCCAGAGACGCGTTCACACTAAACTGCTTTATTCTGCCATTTAAAATCAGTTTAACGTTTTCAGAAACAGACTGGACTCGTTCCTTTCCGTTCGTCAGCTTCATCAGGACACAGAAACTAAAGCAGAATAGTGGGAATGCACCTTTAAGCTGCCGGTTTTACACGAAGACAAATCCTCCGTGCACACTGTTCGGGACTTGCCAGTTGCCTAGTAACAAATTTCTCGCCCGTTAAATCTTTTGCTTTCTTCATGTTATTCGTCTATGAATTAGACTAATATTCAAATCTGTGATTATTCTGTGATTGACTAAGTGGCTGACAGGCGGCCTGTGATTGGCGGTTTGAACTCTTTTGATCAGTACATGTTTTTTTAGCAGTTTTAGTTTGTTTGCATGTTTCTAGTAGTATGTTTACAGTATTCAAAAACTCAATCAGCTGCATAGATTTAGTTATTTTATGCTTTGTTGTAACCTGCGTTATTTCCTCTAAGATAACTGGGATTTGTAGTTCTTTTCAAATGACTTTCAATTGGAAACTACCTTTTGACCCTTTCAGCGTTTTCCCTGTCTGAAAATAGTGTAGAAATGCAACTCAAATGGAAGCCCTGTTTTAGTCACTGAGGCACTCTTGACTTTGCGGTTCTACAAACTGTGAATATGTAGTTTTTAGATTGTGGTGTCCTGAGCTTCTTCGCCCTCATCTTTAACATTTGAGTACATGCCGTCCTGTGTGAGGTGCTCAATGCGCAAGGAAAGACAGAAGCTTTTTTAGGACTTAAGAATGAAACAGATGAATTATAACCAGCGTTTAAAGAAACTCCTGAATGTAAACTCAGAACAGGAACATCAGCTTCAGGTCGCCACTGTTCTTCAGGGAGTTTCTCTTCTTGATATTTCTGCATGTTTAAGTATTTTCACTTGGTGTGACGTTTGTTCTACTTCTACCTTACGAAAGATCAGCTGTGAGCCTAAAACTTCTCTACAGATCGACAAACGAGAACATTCAACCTCCAGATTTTCTTCATAGTTGTTGTTCTTTATGTCTACCGCCGATATTATAAAAACTATCTCTTACTCCAACAAAAAGTTAGTTTATTTTTCATGCATTCTCCTTTGAATGTCCAGCAAAACGAGTGATCAGAGCATCTGTGGAACCTCTGCAGAGTTCAGGTTGAAATAAGTACATAAGTTATGTGATAAATAAATCAACGTTTACTTCTGGTTTCTCTTGGGACACTTACAGCAGCCTCCTTTGTGTAACACTGAGGTTTTTAGACCCACCTGACCTCTTTCCTACGCAGACTTTCTTGTTCTTTTTCAACGTCACCTGTCCTGGTTTACGATTACGTGGGTAATACATCAATTGTAGAGATTTACTTTTGTTTATTACAGCAAGGAGCAGTGTATTAAGGCAGCCTGCTGTCTTCAATATCTTCACTTTATGTCAGATCTTATTAGACTGATCTCACAGAAATACGTGAAATGACCACGACCTCTTAACAGCACATTAACTTTGTGGTCATGGACACACGATTCAAACGCTCAGAGTTAGAGACGTGGCATAAAGAGTGAGGAAGACTTCTGATGGACGAAGTCAAACCAACACAGGACCTTCCACCTGGAGACCGGTGTTCGTGTCTCAGAGTGTTGTAGAGTTAGAGACATGTTTATGTATTCTTCTTATTTCAAGCCCGACCATGATGTTCTTTCTAAACCTGACTCGTTGATTATACGTTAAATTGTTTCCATGCCACATCACATGACTCACTGTAAAGATGTTGTGGTCATTTAACATGTTTCTGTGAGATCATATTGATCTTAGTTATGTTTTATAAACCTAAAGCATCCAATGAGGAAAGAGATGTTATTACTGTGGTCACAAATAAGAGAATCACTCTGAGCCAATCAAAATTCTGTTTAGTTTCCTCATGCAATCTCTCTACAGTTTGGTCAGCAGTGTTTTTCTTCCAGTGAAAGATGAGTTGTGTTGTAGTTAAGACAATGGGACATTGTCACCATGGTAACCGATGACGACAGATCCTTCAGTCCAACATGATATCTGTTTCTTTATGAGTTTTACGACGCGCGACAACATCCGAGCTGTGAACACGCTGAAGCAGAGACAGTATTAAAGTGTGTGAAGCACTTAGAACTTATTTTTATACCAGGAATAAATATCCAGACGCTATTTGTATAGAGTTATTGTGCATTCTCTAATGTGAAAGTGAATCAACACTAATCGGTGATGAACAGAGAGAATTGTGTGTATTCTGGTGGGGTATCATATGATAAAAGGAATCTGCTTTGATGAATTGTGATGTTCCATGCTCCGTAATCTTTCCAAAATAAAGAAACTAACAGCAATCTGAAGAAGCAGCGGCTCCACGGTGTCCCCATTATTTCACTACATTTTATATTTTATATTGTAAATATTACTCCCTCACAGGTGAGCTGTGACACCACGACACAGTGCCACTTAAACACCTCACGCAGACCTCAGACCAGATCACCAGGGTTTACTGCAGTTGAAGAGATGAGGAGAATAGATGTTTAGAGACATAAAAATGTTTAATGTGGTTCACCTGTTTCACTGCTTCCTACATTCACTCTCAACTTAAATCTTGAGGTGCATTATTATAAAACTTGGATAAATTCCTAGCGATACAGAGCTGCAATGTTTGGATTATCACTTCAGACTGAGAGATTAAACCAAAGAAGATGTTCTTCAGCTATCTTCCTGTCTTCATTTCACTAGTAGTTTAAAGGGAACATCAGCATAACAATTTAAAAGCCTTGACTGAGTTGATGGAAAGTTGGGGAGCCGCTGCATATGGATGTGAGTGGAGCTCTTTGGAGGTCTACTCTGGTTCCTTGGCTCCTTCCGCTTCAGCCGGCCCTCCTTCAGCTCTGCTGGCATCAAGGTTATAATGATCCAGCTCTATGCTCTCCTGTGGGCCTGGCTTCTGCCCCCTGGTGGCCTGGAGAGACATGGCAGCACAGTTCATCTCTTCAGTTCATTACACACAAGCTGTTGGCTTTGTTTCAGCCAGGCCTCTAATCAACAGAGAAGTGGACGGTACCTTGAGGGTGAAATAGAAGACCGTGATGAACAGCAGCAGAATCAGCGGCAGGACGACCAGTCTGATGAAAAAAGCTGCTGGATCTGATGAAACACATTCAGTCATCACATTAGATCACATGAGAACAACAGCTACCATTAACCCCAAACTTCAGTCACGTTAAATCCCTAAAATCCCAAATAAAGTGAACTGAAGCTGGTTTGAAAGCATTAATTAAAGCCTTCTGAGTCTCTCCTTAAAGCTCGTCTGGTTGAAATGACACAAGAGTTCACAATCAACATCTTTACAAAGAACCAAAAGTGTTAAAGGTGCAGATTTACACAGTTTGAAGCTTCCAGGAACAAGCCAACTTCTCTTCCCTTCAGAATGACATAGTCCTGGATAACTTCAGAGTTCAAACCAGAGGAAGGAAGACACTGGTACATTACTGTCATAGATGATGTCACTGATGGGCTTACCTGAGCAGGTGAACTTCAGGATGGAGGAAGAGGAACCTGATGCCACACACTCCCTAAGGGCAGAACCAGACTGAAAACAGTTAAAATTGATCTTCCATGCAGATCTATTGAAGTTCTCTCTCCTTCCTACAGAAATAGGAGAGCTACATTCCAGCTGTTCACAGACTACAGATGCTGCCTTCAGGGTCCAGTCAGAGCCATAAACTGGTTTCCAGTCTCCTTGTTTCACCTCCAGTGTTCCAGTACAGCGACTGGATCCTCCCACCAACCTGACAGGTTCTGAACAGAAACAAGAGAGTCATCAGTAAAAGAACAAAGTGAGTTTCAGTAGAACAGAAATGAACCAGATCAAAGCTGCAGCTCCTCTTCTACCTGAGCAGGTGAGTCCAACAGCTTTGCCAGGTGAGCAGGTGTTTCTATCTGAGCCTGAGCTTCTACAGTCCAGGAGAGCAGACTCATGGCCTCCACACTGGAACTCTTTGGTCCACATTGGAGCCTTCACTTCCCCATAGAGCGCCCCCTGGAGGACTGAAGGAGCCCCACAACCAAGCTCCCTACAGACCACCTCTGCATCCTGCTGGTCAAAGTCATCTTCACACACTGAGGACCACCACTGGCTGGACCGGTTGGACTTCACCTCCAGTCTGCCTGAACACAGACTGGTCCCATTCACCAGCCTGACAGAGTCTGGAGAGAGACAGAGATAACTCAAATTCCAATACTGATCTTTATTTGTGACTGTATATATGATGAACGAGACAGATTCACAGATCTCTAAGCCGGTACTTAAGGATTCTTAATGATTTGCTGCTGAGCATTTTAAACAGATCTATACTTGTCGGATCCTTGAGGTTAGCGAGTGACCATATGGCCAAAGTTACGTCACACCATCAGACGAGGGTCTTCTCAGGGGTCCCTTGCAGCGGGGTTTTACCTGTTCATGCACATCCCACAGTTTCTGACTATGCAGATCGTTGGAAACCGTTCTGAAACAATGCTGTAGATGTAGGTTTTTGATACACTGCCTGTTACAGTTTGGGAGAATATTGTTTCGGCGCGAGAAGAAACCAGGAGGAAGCCACACGGAGTATAAAAGTTCCAAACATTTCCTCGTCACAATTAAGTGTCAGCTCAAGTCCATGCTGTAAGCATACCCATAGTTTTAGCCTGCTGCTGTTAATCAGGAGGACTGATGACTTTAGATTCATCCATCTAATCTCATTAGCTAGTGTATTTCCTTGTTGTCAAAGGTGCTTTGAATTACAGTACAGCAGCGAGAACCTCGGCCCAAACATAGAAGCCGGTTATAATATAGTACATCCCAGTTGTGTCATGTGGTCTCCTGTGGAAAGGTCACATGACCACATCAGCCTCTCTATCTAATGTGGTTTCTTTGGGATGTTTTTATTGTCCCTCCCCGTTCTCTACTGTGCTGAGCCTGCTGTCAGCTCAGAGCCTAGATGGTAAACATCAGCACTGCACATATTCTATGTTCAGATACCATGTAAGGAGACACAGATTACTGCCATTGATGATGTCACTGATGGGCTTACCTGAGCAGGTGATCTCCAGGATGGAGGAAGAGGAACGTGATGTTAGACAAACCCTCCGGTCGAAACCAGAGAGAATACAGTTATCACTGATCTCCCATGCAGATTTGTGTAAGGACTTGTTTCTTAATCCTGTTGAAACAGCAGAGCCACAGTCCAGTTTTCTACAGACTACAGATGCTTTATTCAGGGTCCAGTCAGAGCCATGTACTGGTCTCCAGTCTCCTCGTTTCACCTCCAGTGTTCCTGCACAGCGACTGGATCCTCCCACCAACCTGACAGGTTCTGAACAGAAACAAGAGAGTCGTCAGTAAAAGAACAAAGTGAGTTTCAGTAGAACAGAAATTAATCAGATCAAAGCTGCAGCTCCTCTTGTCCTGAGCAGGTGAGTCCAACAGCTTTGTCAGTTTAGCAGGATTTTTAGTTATTTGCTGTGTATCTGAGTATCTCAGCCTGCTGCTGCATATCAGGTGGATTGCTGACTTTAGATGAATTCATCTAATTCCATTAGCTAGTATGTTAAGGAAATATACCCACACATAGACGGTGCTAACAACATAGTTTATCCCACTTGTGGCAAGGTGGCCTCCAGGGGAATGCTTCGATACTGGAAAGATTACTGCCATAGATGATGTCACTGATGGGCTTACCTGAGCAGGTGAGCTCCATGATGGAGGAAGAGGAACCTGATGTTACACACTCCCTCAGGGCAGAACCAGACTGAATACAGTCAAAATTAATCTCCCATGCAGATTTGTGTAAGGACTCATTTCTTAATCTTGTTGAAACAGCAGAGCCACAGTCCAGCTGTTCACAGACTACGGATGCTTTCTTCAGGGTCCAGTCAGAGTATTCTACTGGTCTCCAGTCTCCTTGTTTCACCTCCAGTGTTCCTGCACAGCGACTGGATCCTCCCACCAACCTGACAGGTTCTGAACAGAAACAAGAGAGTCATCAGTAAATGAACAAAGTGAGTTTCAGTAGAACAGAAATTAACCAGATCAAAGCTGCAGCTCCTCTTCTACCTGAGCAGGTGAGTCCAACAGCTTTGCCAGGTGAGCAGGTGTTTCTATCTGAGCCTGAGCTTCTACAGTCCAGGAGAGCAGACTCATGGCCTCCACACTGGAACTCTTTGGTCCACATTGGAGCCGCCACTTCTCCATAGAGCGCCCCCTGGAGGACTGAAAGAGCCCCACAGCCAAGCTCCCTACAGACCACCTCTGCATCCTGCTGGTCAAAGTTATCTTCACACACTGAGGACCACCACTGGTTGGACTGGTTGGACTTCACCTCCAGTCTGCCTGAACACACACTGGTCCCATTCAACAGCCTGACAAACACTGGGACAGACAGAAAGAGAACATTAAAACCCAACTGACACAAACGATACATGATGAAGAATAAAAACCAGAACTATAATAATAGCACATCAGATCTATACAACCCTTTTCAAAGTACTCAAAAACAGTTTATAGACTGTATTATTCAACTAAAAAACAATCAGTAAAGCTCTTGGGGGAGAAACAGGTTGTTGAGGGCCTTGTAGGTGGTGAGTTCATCCTTTGTTTAACCATGAGCTAGTGGAGGTCCTGGAGGACTGGGGCTGATGTGATTCCTTCATCAGGTTCTGGTCCGTAGGTAGGCAGCAGAGTTCTGTACATAATGGAGTTTATTAAGTACATTGTTTGTGGTGCAGTAGTCAAGTATAGATTTTACAAATGCGTCAATGTGTGTTTCTGCAGCAGTAAGTGACAGTGAGGGTCGGAGGTGTGCAATGTTACAGAGGTGGAATAAGGTTGCATCTGTCCAAGTGATAGCATGTAGAGGATGAAGAGAAGGAGACCAAGCATTGAACCCTGAGGGACACCGTGGGCAACAAGAACTGGGGTCGATTTACAGTTATTGATAGACATGAATTGATGTGTGTTGAAGAGGTAGGAATGGAACCAGAAGAGGTCAGTGCCGGTTAAACTAAAGGGTGAAGTTGAGGAATGTGAGTGTGGGGAACCTGCATTACTTAAAAAGGAGATCTTCTGATTCTAATTTGCTTTCACTGATGACTAAACAGAGACAACATCCGTGCCTGAATGCAGATAGTAATGCAGAGGGAAACAGTTTCTGAAAAGTTTTGAAGGAAGATATCTAGATCCCCTCTAAGTCTTTACCCTCTAGGAAACAAGGGTATAGCAGAAGAACAGGCACTTGGTCAATGGCTGAGACTACTACAATGTCTGAGCAGTATCGCTGGAACAGTAACGTTGGGATGGGCAGGATTTGGTTGAGAGAGCCCAACGGAATGAGACAGGGTCACATGGTCCAGGGAGAAGGTATGTGCCAGAAGGATCCTAGGAATGCGGCAGCAGGACATGTGGACCTGATGGGAACCAGCCATTGACTGCAAGAATACTTCGTCCTAATTAAATGGTTCCTGGTACCGTAGGTTAACAACATCCTCTCCAGCCTATTCGACCTCGGATGGATTGGACTGCCAGCTGAAGTTTGACACAGGAGGCAGATAACTAAAGTTCCCAAACACCAAGACAGGGACCACTATTACTGGTCTTGATGTCTGAACCAGAAAGGCAAATGGTCCTGCTGGAATTAACTGTCCCCCGAGGAGACCGGATGGAGGAGGCCTTCAAGAGAAAGACAACCTAGAACACAGACCTGGTGGACAAGTGCCAGAGCTGAGGATGGTGAATGCAATGTGTTTCCGTTGAAGTTGGTAGCAGAGGCTTTGCAAGAAAATCCCTAACAGGACCTTAAAGCTCCTTGTAAGACACTGATATGTGACTGTTAGAACGCAAAACTATAACAGCTTTTAAAACATTGAAACCTTGAGATTGATTGTGATACCATTGGATCAATATGGTGCTAACATGTATCATTGTTTAATGATGATGCACTCTTCGCCTACCTAAGCTTTTAACGCTGTTACAGATGTTGGTGGTGATCTTGTTGTAGATGTCCATGATAGATGACAATTCTCTGATAAAGTACATGTGAATGTCATCTGGATCAGAGGCAATGACCTTTAGCTCATTCGTGTTGGCATCATCATAACCTGAGGGAAAAATGTAGTGTTAGTACTGTGCCGACAAAATGAGACCCTAAACATATGAAACGATTTTGTTGGCAAAAAAAGAAAACTCCTAAGCTAAACCTTTGACAGACCATACTGATGCATTTCTAATTTAATTAACTATAAAACATGTGTAGTTTACATTACTGGTGACCATCTGCTAAAGCATGCCACATGTTTTAGCTTCTTTTTTTCCCCTTCAGGGCAGTCTTTGTTTTTTAACTGATAAAAACAAATGTAGTAATGTGTATCCCGTAAGTGATGTGCTACCTAACATTTGTATCATGACAAACATAGAAAAGCATACTCAGTTTATATTGATGTCAATTAATCTCGTTTGTGTTAAAGTATTGTATTTTTACAGCATTTCAGAGCATATCCTCACTAAAACTTTATTCAGGCTGTGCTGCTTTCTAGCTGTCCAAACTGAAAGTCAATCACCAAGAGTGTAGATCTCAATGCCGACGTTCTTCAGGTTCTGTGATGGGAGGAGTGTGTTGTCATGAGAATCGCCGTCAGTAAACAAGACAGCGATTTTTGTGGAGTTTTCTCGCATTCCCACTTCGGGTTTAAAGTTGTTATGGAGGATGTGTGTCAAAGCACGTCCTGTATGACAGTAACAAAGAGGCATCAAAAGGATTAGAGATATGCAATTGAGTTCCTCCTTGAAAGAGAGAAGTTAACTACAACTCCCAACATGCATTTCAGTAAACGGAGCTTCAGATTGCGTTGAGAGCCACTTGCATCATTACGTTTATTAACGGTGTTGTAACATTATAATTATTTTAATCCCTAATAGTCCAACAATATAACGTACAAAATATTGTACCATAGTACTATACTATATTATTTCACCATACTGTATCATAATACTATAATGATAACATTATACTACCAATAATATTATCACCATTTCATTTTATCGTAACTCTGCTTTCGCTGCAAGCAGTATTATCATATCAAAAACAGTGAAAGGAAAAGATTTATTTTACAACTTTATATTAAGTCTCTTATAAATTGTAAATAATATTTTTATTGTTGTTTTCTTGAGTACTCTGCGGATGGGATGGATTCACACCTTGCTCAATATATACAATGAATTATACTATCAATATTTAATAATACTATATTTTGCAACATATTTTTTGTCCTGTAGAATTTTACTTTTTTATTTCTATTCCCATTCTTATTGTACATACTTATTGTATATACCTTTAATCATTTATCTGTTCATTCCTGTCATCATGAATCTATCCTCTTAGGAAAATAAAGGATTATTTATTGGTTAACTCTTTTATACAAAATACTGATCCCAAACAGCTTCTGTTTCCTCCAGGGATTGACCCAAATACTGAAAGTAAATTCATTACTTCTTTTTCTGCTGGATCCAACCAGAGTCTCTGGTCCTACAGTCCCTCACAGTGTGAACCTGAGGTGGATTGGAAATCATGCTGATGAATCACCTGTCATGGTGTCTCCTCCATTGTGTTGCAGTCTATTTATATCCTCCAGCAGAGAAAGTTTGGTGTGGTGGGTGTTCAGGTGCCAATTTGTATTTGGGTCACCACTGTACTGAACCAGACCTGCAGAAAAAAACATTTACAACGTGTTAAACGCTGGCCCAGCATTTTCATCTTTGCAGAGAAAGTAGCATAGAAATTTGTGGAAGCATATTTTCTTGGTCCTTATAAATGTTTGGAAACAACTGTGGATTATTTGTGCAAAGAAAAATTATAAGGACGGATGTCTATTTCGCGGAATCTTTTCTGCAAAAATACGTTTAACCACTCATGAAAATATTGCTGTCAATCTGCTTAATTAATAGCAATGTATTTTTGAAGCAATGGGCCTTCAGGACAATGGGCGTTAGTTTTCAGGGTAACGAATTGTTGAACAAATGAGACAGTATTATTGACTATTGGTGTTTCATAATAATGGGCCTTTCAAACATCTTAACACTCGATAATGTACGACAAACAGCTTGCGTTAGCATCAAATTTTTGGTCTGATTATTTGATGCATTGTGTAGTTAACGTTGCACCATTAGACGTCCTATCTCTGGTTAGGTTGTTGTTGTTGTGTGGAGTGGACACCGGCGCTACAGAGGAGGAAACTCATTGAAGAAAACGGAACACGGCAACGCAAATAATTTGCACCAGAACCAGTTTGTATAGTTTTTTTGTGTAAAATACATGTATAGTTTTTCTGTATTCCTGCAACACATTTTAGCATCACACTGGTAAGAAACAACTTTTACTAGTAATATTAAAAAGAAGTAGTAGCAGTAGTAGTTGGGACAGAAGTAGTAGTTATAATAGTAGTGGGGACAGTAGTAGTAGATATAGTAGTAGAGGCAGTAGTAGTAGCAGTAGTAGTGGGGGCAGTAGTAGTAGATATAGTAGTAGGGGCAGTAGTAGTAGCAGTAGTAGTTGGGACAATAGTAGCAGTTATAGTATTGGGGACAGTAGTAGTAGTTATAGTAGTGGGGACAGTAGTAGTAGTTATAGTATTGGGACAGTAGTAGTAGTTATAGAAGTTGTGACAGAAGTAGTAGTTATGGTACTTTACAATACTATGTATACATTGACACATATTTTGACACTGAACGTTTCATGCTTTTGCTGTTTTACTTCTTAACTTTTGCTTTGGTTAAAATTTTGAATACAGTTCCAGTATTTTAATATTTTCACATTGTGGTGTAAAGATTTGAGATATTAGTACTATGATAATAATATGAACATAGCATAGGAAGTATGAGTAGTATTAAAAATATTACCAATCTGGATTCTGTCTGGGCCGATTTCGAAGACGCTGACTACTTCAGTGAGAAAGGACCTGATGTCGTTGAAGGACATAGTTGAGATGCTGGAGGAGTCGTCAACCAATATCACAATGTCAGCCTGGGCTGTGGTTCCACACTGAGAACCTGGAGGAAAACAGAGAATTGTGGGAAACAAAATGTAAAACAACAAATATAGAGGTAAGACTAATGCTGTGGTCACACCAAAAGCGAACTGAATTTTTCATACGTTTAGTTTACATGTAAAGTCAATGCACAGACGCGAATATACGCGAGTAGACGCAAGGTTGAGTCTGGCGGCGCGAATGAGGTGAAAATGCGAAATTCGCCTCATTCGCCTCATTCACGCAAGTTGAAATATTTCAACTGGGGCGAAAAATTTGCGCGAAAAATTTGCGCAACGCTGTGTTGCAAAAGCCAATCAGCGTTGAGATTCTCCTATTTTCATTCTGTCATGTAAGCAAAGTCTAGCACCAATTGATCCGAGCTCCGTTCAGAAAACAAGCATTTTAAAAGTGATTTCTTTGTTGTCTTGCAGAGAGAACTAACATTAAACTAAACATGACTAAACATGAATTCTGACTTTTTACAAACAACCATCATTATGTTGTTATTTCGGCGTCCCTTTTTGTACATTTATTGCAATTAAATGACAGTAAAATTGTTTATTTTCTGTTCATACAGCTGTAGTAAACCAGCCAACGTGTGGCTTGCTGGATTCAGTGAATATGGCTCGACGAAATCCACCGAGCGCCTCCGGGTGATGTTATGAACCCAGACAAGACGGCGTTTAGTTTCCCGGGATATCTGGGACTGCCACAAGTATGAAGCAGATATAGTAGTTATTTCTTGCATGGTTGATGGAAATAAATGGCTTAGTGGACAACGGTTTCCATGGAGATAAGCTCCTTTCCCTCTCCAGTGAGTCTAGCGCGAATAAACACAAATGGACCGGCAAGTAAACTGACGAGAGGACGCGTCGTGAATATTCGCTTTGCTTTTGGTGTGAACACGGCATAACAGCCATGTAAGCAGCCCTTTGAGGCGGCATTTAGTCATAATATTGTTAGCATGCTAACATGATAATAAAAACAATGCTAACATGCTAATGTTGAGCAGGTACTAAATGTTTTTTGTTCACCATCTTAGTAGCGTGTTAGCATGCTACCATTTAGCACTACTGACAAAGTACAGCTGAGGCTGATAGGAATGTCATCAGTTCTGCATGTATTTGTTTATAAACTAAAGTACTGGATTCATTAAAATGTTGACCTGATGATGGAGCTAGATGAAAAGTTAATAAAAGAAAAAGTATTTATTGTTTCTGCTACAGGATTCAGTCCTGGCTTCCATTCTTCTCTATCTGGATTGGAATCAGTTATATCTCTATGCAGATGACACACAGCTCTATATCTCTGCTATAACTATATTTCATATTGATTTAAATTTTGAAGGACATTCAGTAAGAAAGTGCCTTTTTACTACATAAACAACATTTTACAAGGGAACACCATTTTTCTCCTTGGACAACTGTGGAAAAACCATTGACTGTATGAAATATGTCGATATTTACATCGGAAATAATATGGTTTTGGTTAAAAAAACTTTTGCTGCTTTGCTAAAAAGAAACCAACAGGAATTATTATTTGTCTTTTGTGTCAAAGTCAGACTCTTTGTTGACTTATCCAACACTTTTTTTTATCTCTGTTAACCTGTTGAGTTGTATTGTCCTTCAGCCCAGAGTCCTGAGGAGAAAATCAGAGAGGAAACATGAATTTAAAGCAGCATTTTTGATTGGAGCAGAGCTGTGAACTGAACAAACACAAAAATCACAGTTGACTGAATAAACTGACTCTGGAATTATGTGACCAGTTTACCACTGCCTCGAAAAGATAAAACCAACATGGTCAAAGTTGTGTTAGAATCTGACTTTTACATTTGTTTTACCATTTGTGTCAGACATTTATAATTTCTGTGTGAGAAAATTTTAAAGAACCTCATTAAAACTTGTTTTTTGTTGTTGAACGGTGCAGAATACTAAAATAGAAATCACATATAGTAATGAACTGTTTCTTTGGACGAAAAAAGATTTACCGATGTTTTCATTGTATATAAAACAGTAAATATACATGAAAATAAAATCTATGTAGCAGTATGCATAGTAACTCACTTTTTTTCCTCTATCATTTTTATATGAAACTCTCTCCCCCAGCACCTCAGACATTCCCCGTCACTCGCCACCTTCAAAACTGCACTTAAAACTCATCTATTCAAATCTGCTTTTAACCTGTGATATTGGCTCAAAGTATATTTTGTGTTTTGTTGTTAATTTCTACTGTTATAAATATCATCTCTTTTTTACATTTTAAATGTATTTTTGTCTCTGTTTTTAACATGTAAAGTGCCTTTGAATACCTTTTAAAGCGCTATAAAAATAAAATGTATTATTATTATTATATTAAATCTCCCATGATCTAATTTTGATTTAACCTCTTCTGAGCTATCTAGTTAAACGAACAGAATAAAGTCTCCTTCCAGCAAATCAATTCCTTTCTGACTAATAACCTGTCTCGCAAGTTTAGTGGAAAGGCAGAAACACATACATACATAGTTTAATTCTGTATTTCTACAGTGAGGTTTTGAATGCAGCAGTGTGAATTTAATTCAGTATTTTTACACTGAGGTTTTGAATGCATCACTGAGAGTTTAAATCAGTATTTCTACACTGAGGTTCTGCACATTCCACACATTCATCATTAAAACAGACTCCTACCTGAGCTCCACAGCAGCAGCAGCAGCAGCAGCAGCAGGCGATCCATGTCCAGGTAGGTCGCCTGTCTCTTCCCGTCTGTCGGACTCTTCTTCTGCTCCTCTGCTAATGAAATGTTCAGTTTCCTGTTTCTTATCAGTTATCTGATGAGCAGTTTTTCAGAAGTGAAGCCACTTACAAACCTTAGATTAAAGGCTCAGTTCACTGAATTTATTTAACCAGGTTAGGAAATATCAACTTTGACCTTTTTTCGTCGTCTTCCTCGTTATTTACACCTGCCTCAGTTGTTTGCATATGTACAGGCACAGGTTCTATTGGCAGACCATGCACCCAGGATTCTTCCTTTTGGCCCTAAATTAACTTGAATGGGCATAAATAATTCAGATGTGTGGCCTTGTCTTGACTTTCTAAATGTTATCAGACCGAATTGATCAAATTCTGATGGTGAAACACGTAATTTCGGTCAAAACCATTTATCTACCATTTTACAGCAGCAAAAGTAGGTCTATGAGTCTATGAGCACAATTTTACTTCATAGACTGGCGACGCTCAGAACCGTATAGGGCCGAAAAGGAGCTGCAGCATCTCTGCAGAAACAGATAAACTGGTGACTGTTGACCACTTCCTGTCAGAGAGAAAACACATTCAGCGGATGAGGAGCTAAAACATGGAGAAGAAGCGTGATTAACAGAAGAGAGATGATATATCTTCTTTAGATCCATCAGATTATAGTTTGTGTGAAACTGCTAAGAACTGACATCTAAAACACAACCCAAACTTTTAAGATGGTTACTGATTCCAGAAATAATTTTAACTTTATTCTCTATTTTTATAATAAATAATTTAGCAAAACACTTAATCACCTAATTTAAGTATTTGACTATTAATCTCCCCAAAATGTACATTCCCCTGTAAAATTGTTGTTTCTCACGGTTTAAAGACTATGTGTTTATTTACACACACATATAATATATATATATACACACACACACACAAACACGTACACACATGTATACATACATATATGTATATATACACACGTGTACATGTACATATATATGAAAAATGTGTGTTTCTGTCAGACATTTAGCAGCAACACCGTTTTCCATTTAATATATATGAAATGACATCAGAGACACTTAAAGAGCAACAGTCTGCCTCAGAGTTTAGAGTCTGATAGAAAAACTCTTTGTCATGTTTTTCTGTTGTTCTGAACAATATTAATGCTATCATTTAGTTTTCAACGTGGCTCCTACAGACGAGTTTCTGACGTCATCAGTGAGATGGGCGAGTAAAAAACTGACAGGGGTTTCATCCCCACAGACAAAACTCTAGCATTGTCCAAAACAATGAAATAACAAGCAGCCCAATTCTGTCAACGCTGAGGGAAGTCAGAAAGTACCACATTATTTGTGATTAATGTGATTTGTTGACAATAAGAAAAACAAAGACTATCAATGTCCTTACATTAGTGTGAAACCCAGCAATAAACTCAGCGTGCATCTTCAACTAAAAAAACTTTGCATCCTGTCCTCATCTTTCAGTCCATCTCGGTTCTTGCCAGTGCAGCGATATAACTATGAATCAGCTTTCAGAGAAGTCTCCTTCACCCGGCTACCTCTGTTCTATAACGTCTGTAACTCAACACAGTCTCTCACTGAGGTGTACAATCTCCCCGTCTCCATTAATACTTTTTGATATCCGCCCAGTGATCCAAATCAGCTCCAAAATGTCATGGGTTCTTCCTCGGTCCATGTGAAACCCTCCAACAAGTTTCAATAAAATCGGGCCTGAAGTTTTTCTGTAATCCTGCTGACCAACAAACTGAACTGAACAGAACCTTGCGGAGGTGACTATGGTTCTATAAACCCTGAATGACCAAGATAGATGCTTTATAATGCCAGAACCAATTAAAGATATAACAAAGTGACGATACATTAAATAAGGTTAGTTTAGTTTAGTTAAATGAATTGCCTGCTAGCTAGACAGGCATTGTTAGCACTTAGTTAGCTTAGTCGTTACATAACGAGTCGGTGGTAAATTTAGTCATTAGCTTGTTTTAGCGGTTAAGAGATCCGGCTAACGTCCCACGCTGATGTTGCAGATCTTGCAGCTGGGGTCTTTCTTGGCGTTGACGGTGGACTGACTCATGAGCTGCTGCCCGCTGATCTGTGCTACTTTCCCTAAAGACAGATCCACCGGCTCTGTGTAGATCACCTCCAGGATGACGTCCTGGGCGTGACGGAAAGACAGCAAGCCGTCGTCTTCCTCAGTGCAGCTCAGGAAGCAGTTGTTGGATCGGTCCAGCGCCGGTAGCCTCCCCTTACAGAAGGCGTCTCCGTCGGAGCCGTCAGGAGCCAGGACCAGGATGACGTAGTGGTAGGACGTGTACATGCAGTAGAAATCCCCAAAGTAGACGTTGGTGTTCTGGTTGAAGAGGACGTCTGCTTGGATCTGTACAGAAACAAATGCAATGTTCGTGTTACTTCTTTTGTCTCTTCTGACACTGATTCATGAGCTAAGAGGTCAGATTTCAGGATCAGATCAGGGAACAGTTTTAGATTCAGCTGGCAGAGGCCGCTGAGAACAGGTTCATAGGATTGGATCACTTTAGATTAGACTCTATCAGTAATGTTACAGATAAAAATCGTACAGAAGCAGACAATCCCAAGAACAGAGAACCGTCCATACGAAACCTGACAAAACATTGACATTGCCATCAAATTTGTTGTCCTTCAGTTGAATCAACACAGACTGAATGTTATGACCTTCAGGATTCATTGCAGTTGAATCAGAATGCGTTTTAGCTCCATGTTCTTAAAAAAACTGACAACTGGGTGAAAATTAAAGGTTTGAGGTACACCAAGAAACCAGTAGAGCAACATCACCTGTTCAGCCAGAAACCAGTAGAGCAACATCACCTGTGCAACCAGAAACTAGTAGAGCAACATCACCTGTGCAACCAGAAACCAGTAGAGCAACATCACCTGTGCAACCAGAAACCAGTAGAGCAACATCACCTGTGCAACCAGAAACCAGTAGAGCAACATCACCTGTGCAACCAGAAACCAGTAGAGCAACATCACCTGTACAACCAGAAACCAGTTGAGCAACATCACCTGTGCAACCAGAAACCAGTAGAGCAACATCACCTGTACAACCAGAAACCAGTAGAGCAACATCACCTGTGCAACCAGAAACCAGTAGAGCAACATCACCTGTGCAACCAGAAACCAGTAGAGCAACATCACCTGTGCAACCAGAAACCAGTAGAGCAACATCACCTGTGCAACCAGAAACCAGTAGAGCAACATCACCTGTGCAACCAGAAACCAGTAGAGCAACATCACCTGTGCAACCAGAAACCAGTAGAGCAACATCACCTGTGCAACCAGAAACCAGTATAGCAACATCACCTGTACAACCAGAAACCAGTTGAGCAACATCACCTGTGCAACCAGAAACCAGTAGAGCAACATCACCTGTACAACCAGAAACCAGTAGAGCAACATCACCTGTGCAACCAGAAACCAGTAGAGCAACATCACCTGTGCAACCAGAAACCAGTAGAGCAACATCACCTGTGCAACCAGAAACATCAGTGCAACCAGAAACAACATCACCTGTGCAACCAGAAACTAGTAGAGCAACATCACCTGTGCAACCAGAAACCAGTAGAGCATTATCACCTGTGCAACCAGAAACCTGGTTTTACCTGGAAGCGGTAGGGTCCATATGGGGAGTCCTGGGGGGGTTTCCCAGTGTTGAACTCCGTGTTGCAGCTGAAGAACACCCCCTCCAGTTTGCCGCTGATGGGCGACCCGTGGCTGCCGCTGTTGTCTTTAACGGACGGCAGCATGCGGCGGCACTGGGCGTCTCTGGAGCGATAAGACGGGCTGTGGACCAAACACAGCAGGGTTAAGCTGGACAGATAGAGGACAGACACACACACACATACACACATGCACACCTGGCCTGTTGGAAGTAGTCCTTCTGTTGGTTTCTGTAGAAGACGGTGAACGGCAGCATCCTGCCGGCAATCGCCTCGGCTTTCTGCAGCAGCTGGTTCAGATGGACGGTGGAGTAATCTACACACACACACACACACACACACACACACACACACACACACACACACACACACACACACACACACACACACACACACACACACACACACACACACACACACACACACACGTGAGTGAGACAGAACAACAGCAACCAAGGATTTGCTTTTCCATTGGACTCACATGATACTACATTAATGGTTTGATCTGAATGAAGATGATTACAATAAAATAGTCTAAAAAGAATTATTAAGATCTTTTTAATTGTCCCCTCATTAAAGATTAAAAGATTTAATTCAGAGAAGGGGAACATAATATTAATACAAAATATAATAGTCATAATTCCCTTTTTAAAGGGAGACCCAGAGAGTCGGACCTGCGGTGCAGAGCTCGATGCTCTCGCTCCACTGAGAGACGGCGTACTCTCCGTCCGGCCGTTTGGCGGCTGTCTGGACGGACACGGTGTACTCTGTGCGAGGACTCAGGAACCAATGGCCTCTCACAGTCATAGGCAGGGGAACCGCCTTCGCCACCAGCTTCGTCGGTACATCCTGGAAAACAAAGATGCAGGAGAAAAATGTTCAGTTGTCAGTCGGTGCCGTTAAACCACTGCAGAGGGGGAAGAGTTGAAAGAGTTAAGATGAAGGAAAACATGATGGAGGTCAAGGTCAACACTGTGAGGTCGGCTTTGTTTTTCCTCTGAACCACAAAGCCTTTTCAGGGCGAGGTTTGCTCCTGTCACATTTTTCTCTCTGTGTTATGGATTTTGACTTTAATATAAAAGTAAAACAATCATGACTAGAAGTAGAGAGAACTCAAACATGTCTTTAGTGCAGAATAACACAGAGTAGAAAAAAAAAAAAAGTGGAATGTCTTTGATAAATTATTTTGCAAAGATTGAAAAACACTGGACAACATATCTCCAAGTGTTCACAAGTGTCACCAATGTTAGAGAATAAAAAGGATGTGTTACGTGTTATAAATATTGAACTATTCACATTTCTCCAGCCTCTGCTCTCCGCTCTGTGTTCAACAGCCTGAAGTTCACTCAAAGTTTCACACATTGTTTTTCACATGACTGTTGGTCTCAGATGAATCAATCACGACAAGTTAACGGTGAGCAGAAGGTGTAGTTTTGACGATTGTTTAAATAAAACATGCGTTTCCATTCTTCTGGAGGGTTTTCGGGCTACTGAGGCAGAAGTTGGACACCAAACCTCCTTGTGGGTTTCCTCGGCTGTCACCAGTGACTCACTGATTCGGACGTTTTGTAGCACCAACCTTGTGTTTGAACTTGTTGGAGCTCTTGTTCTCCTTCTTGTTGAGGTCGATGAAGTAGTGGGTGATCCTCTCTCTGCCTCTGCCGTCCATGTCCCAGCTGATCTTGAACGAATCACAGGTGATGTTCGTGATCCGGATCTGCTGAGGAACCGGCAGGTCGTCCACGTCCGTGGTGCTGCCGTCTGCAGACTCTGTGGCTGGAAGAGAGTCAGTCCATCACTTCAAGGGTGGAGCTTTCATAATACATAATTTATTAGTGGATTAAGATGCAGAAGATGGAAATACTCAAATAAAGTATGTTAAACATAGTACTTCAGTAAAATACCTGAGTACCTGAACTTTTTTACGTTCCATCACTCATAATTAGCTGTGTAATCGGTTTCAAATGGTGACATTAATTAGGTTAATCTCGGTATAAAGAATAAACTGTTTCAGTTTGAGACATTTGACTTAAATTCTCAACATTTCTGTGTTTCACAACAAGCCGGATGTTGAATGATTTGACAAATTAAAGCACGTTTGGGTTTGTGTATCTGTTTAGATCACAGTCAATAGGGTAAGAGGGGTCGGACCTGACAAATCCAGACTGAGACAAAAAATCCAAACCAAGGAACAAAGCTGAGTCCAAAAACCAGAGAAAACCTACTCGAGGTAGAACAGAGAGAATCTGAAGGGGGAACATGGGGAATGGTTATGAGGTAAAACCCCCCGTTGGTTTGTGGACTGATGTTTTGAAGCCTCCAGTTCTGCGATTTGTCCGTAGCCATCTTGGTTTTTTTTCAATCAGTTACCAGGAAGTACCTGCATTCTCTCTACTGGCCATCAGGGGGCGACTCCTCTGGTTGTATAGAAGTCTATGAGAAAATGAGTCTACTTCTCTCTTGATTTATTCCCTCAGTAAACATTGGAAACATGAGTTTATGTTCTCAATCTCTAGTTTCAAGTCTTCTTCAATACAGCATGATGTTCATTTAGTAAATTATGGTCCATTTAGAGTCACATAGACCATAAAGCAGGGTATGCTTTAGGGCGTATGCTTTACACACTGATTAAGGTACCACGGCGTTGTCCGGTCTGGGAGTTGTCCATGTTTTCATCTTACAGTGTTAAGTCTTTCACAGTGTGTTTTGTAACATTTTGGTCCTAAAAATGTCTTATTCAGTTTTCAGTTGTACAGCTTCACCCTCTCGAGTCACTTCTGGTTGCAAAAAGACAATGTTGGCGTCGACTAATAATATAATATATATAATATATCTGATGTTTCTGCTGCGTAAATGTGTATGTTTCATGTTTACTCCTTAATATCCTGTTGGCTGGTTTAATCTACAGCGATGCATCATGTTCTATAAAATCATAATTTATTCCTGTTAGAACCACGTATCTCTAAAAAGAACAGCTTTTTGACGATGCATTTTCCAGCTGATCCAAGAGGCTTTTTAAAGACTTTATATAGCTGAAGAAGTAGGAAGAATTTCTCAACACATAAAGGAACACTTCATCCTTCAGTTTATCACAAATATTCAACACATAAAGGAACACTTTATTCTTCAGTTTATCACACACAGTCAACACCTAAAGGAACACTTCATCCTTCAGTTTATCACAAACATTCATCACATAAAGGAACACTTCATCCTTCAGTTTATCACAAACATTCAACACATAAAGGAACACTTCATCCTTCAGTTTATCACAAACATTCAACACATAAAGGAACACTTCATCCTTCAGTTTATCACAAACGTTCATCACATAAAGGAACACTTCATCCTTCAGTTTATCACAAACATTCAACACATAAAGGAACACTTCATCCTTCAGTTTATCACAAACATTCAACACATAAAGGAACACTTCATCCTTCAGTTTATCACAAACATTCAACACATAAAGGAACACTTCATCCTTCAGTTTATCACAAACATTCATCACATAAAGGAACACTTCATCCTCCAGTTTATCACAAACATTCATCATCATCACATCTGGTCAGTGAAGTATCAGGTACTAAAGTAAAGTACATGATGTAACAGATGATGTCACAGATGATGTCACTGAGTGTTATTAGTGAGGGATTAACCCATCGAGGTTCATTGACTGAGTCCTCATGGAGTCCATAATCAAATAGTCACGCAATGCAATCTGGGACGGGGACACAAATTGTCGGTCTCTTTTGTCGCTGAGGACCAAAAATAATGCCTCCCTCTCTCCCCCCTCCTCTGTCCTCTTTCCTCCCTCCCCCTCTTCCTCCCCCTCCTCCCTCAGAGGACAGAAGGCTTCATAGATTGTGAACAAGGAGGCTGTTGAGAGGATTTCAAACTGTGATGTCTTGTTACCACTCATCTGATGTTTTTGTGTGAGCATACTAATACCACACTGTGATAAAAGTATTTTGCTACAGTAAAAGTATCAATACTATACGGTTAAGTACTTAAAAATACTTTTCCTGCACTAAAAGTTTCCCTGAAAATCTAAACTTAAAAAACTTCTCCCTCCTCCTCCTCCTCCTCCTCCTCCTCCTCCTCCTCCTCCTCCTCCTCATCCTCCTCCTCCTCCTCATCCTCCATCCTGTTGGTGAATGGAGGAGGTGAAGCGTCTATTCACTCTCATGTGAAGATAATTAGCCACAGTGAGTTGAGATTCATCAGACTGAAGCTGCTTTCAGAGCTTTAGTCCTCAAAGAAGTGAGAAACCTCGTCACCTCGAGTCCTTTCAGTCTCTCACCAAGTTTATTATTATTTACTGTAATATTATTAACAGACTGTTGTTCTGAAATATGGATGAATACTGTATATAAACTACTGAAAACAAACTAAATCTAAAAAAGTAAGAATAACGATGTAGAAATGCAGGAGAACTCCGTGTTTCAGAGTACTGTACACGTGTAATACAAATACTTTTCAATAACCTAACTATTAACTATAATCCCATACAGGAAAATATACATGTATACGGAGAAAACTGTCTTCAAAAGTAACAATATTTAATATTATTGGATCAAAGACAATATCCTCTCTGTCCTGTACACAAACTGCTTATTGTTTGTTAAACCTTTTAAAATATCCTTGTGGAGACTCTTCAGATAAAATTTTTAATCCTTAACTTACTTTCATTTTTCTTAAACTACAAACAGGCTCAGGATGACTGACTTCATGTTTACCTGGTAGACTCGCTCTGCTCTCTTAGTCTTATTTACATCCACATTCAAATCAGAGCAGCCAGACGTCAGCTGTCACACAAACCAGCAGCATTAAACAAATCAAAACGCACTTCTTCATTTCCTCATGTTGTGGTTACACATTAATGTTACTTGCTGTTGCTGAAACATGCTTTAAAAAAAAGTTATTTTCAGTATTTTCATTTTTATTTTTGTGTTGAACATAAAATAGGTGTTTACATGGTGAGATCACTGTAACGTTCTTTAAACAGGATTATTTAAACTGTCGTCGACGGCTCCAGCTCGTTCAGAAGTCCTGTAACATTCACAAATATTAAACACAGTACTCCAGTACTTCACTGCCTTCAATGCCAAATGACCAAAAAGAGACTTAAGACAACAACAAAAAGGCCAAAGCGTCACCAAGAGACTCAAAGCTACAAAGAAATGCAATAAAACCACAGAGAGAAACAAAACAAATACAAAGAGACACAAAAACAACTACAAAGAGACAAAACTACTACAAACAGATACAAAACTACTACAAACAGACACAAAACTACTATAAAAAGAGACAAAACTACTACAAAAAGAGACAAAACTACTATAAAGAGACACAAAATTACTATAAAGAGACATAAAACTACTCGAAACAGACACAAAACTACTACAAAGAGTCTTGGCACATATGAGCTTGTCACCGTTAATGATGTGCTGCAGCAGAGAGCTTTAAAAACCTCACTGACATTCGTCAACATGATGCAGAGGTTCTCAGTCAGAACACATCACAGTAAGAAGATTATACTGAACGACACACACACACACACAGACTGACCTTCCCTGTCGCTCAGCTCCACACTGGGTCTGTTCAGGTTGCTGTGAGGAGAATCCATCATATTCACATCCAGAGAGGAGAACAAGAAGAATTCATGAGGTCAACTTTCTAATGTTCTAATGTTCTGCTGCCAAGCTCCAGATGTTTTCTTCATGATTTAGTCTGACTGCTTCTCTCTCTCTCTCTCTCTCTCTCTCTCTCTCTCTCTCTCTCTCTCTCTCTCTCTCTCTCTCTCTCTCTCTCTCTCTCTCTCTCTCTCTCTGACACCATGGGTGATTAATTTGATTCAAAGCAAATATAATCTATCAACAGAGTGGATGTGTGGATTAACGTCCACCACCTGCTCAGGTACTTTGTATAATACCTGCTCAGGTACTTTGTTCACTACTTGCTCTGGTACTTTGTTTACTACCTGTTCAGGTACTCTGTTCACTACTTGCTCTGGTACTTTGTTTACTACCTGTTCAGGTACTCTGTTCACTACTTGCTCTGGTACTTTGTTTACTACCTGTTCAGGTACTCTGTTCACTACTTGCTCTGGTACTCTGTTCACTATCTGTTCAGGTACTCTGTTTACTACCTGCTCAGGTATAATGGAGTACTCCTCTCTCTGTAGTGTTGTTGTGTTGTCATCATGTATGGATTAAAACATCATGTCAGCAGCAGGAGGGGGAGGAAGGAGAGGGGGGGGAGGGGGGGGATTACAGGCCTGACTGACAGTGAATTGAAGCAGCTCTTATATAAAGAGATTAACTTCAGAGTCCGGCTCACAAACACACATTCATGATTTGATGTCAATATCACAGCTAGTCAGTTTTAACTGCAGCCTTTTATTTGATTTGGTTTTACTTCATATATATATTTATTACTGTATTTTGACTTCCACACTATTTGATTTCTTAGATTCTCATTGTTTTTCTTTATTATTTTTTTGTAGCAGCATTGTTGTTGTTTCACTCATTGATGAATAAAGAACATATGAGGATCCTCGTTGATGTGACCCAATAACTTAAAGCTTGAAGACAAGCTTCATTTTTGGCACCTGATTCTGATTTTGACAACAAAAAATAAAAATATTTTTGTATATCACAATATTCATGAATATTGTGACCCTATTCTGCCAATATATCCTCATAAATGTCATCCCTCCTCTGTTAATCAACTTCAAGTTTGGGGGCGGCTGTGGCACATGAGGTAGAGCGCTTGTCCCGTAACCACAAGGTTGGTGGTTCGAACCCCTCTACAGTCAACATGCAAAGGTGTCCTTGAGACACCTAACCACCAGTTGCTCCCCGGGCGCTTCTTAGCAGCCCACTGCTCCTCCGGGATGGGTTAAATGCAGAGAATTGTAATTTCCCCCATTGTGGGACTAATAAAGGCTTAATGAAGTAAATTGATTTGATATGAATAAATAGGAGGAACAATAATAAGATATTCTACAATATTGAATATTTTACTGTGAGTTATTTAAAGAGCTCTGACTTTCTTTGGCTTGTCTGCTGAGGGGTCAATGACTTCTAAAAGTGTTTGTTTATTTGTCCTCCTCCATCCTTCTATCTTCTCATCAACATCATGTGATTCCACTGTGACAGGAAGCTGACAGATCATATTTATGTTACCACGGAAACCTTAATTTGTTAATGTGCGTGTGGGGGATTTGTTATCTCTCTCTCTCTCTCTCTCTCACACACACACACACACACAACTCTAAATCTTTTAATCTGACTGACGGCTGTCAGTTTTATATATATATATTTTATTCTATTTAAACCTTTAAAACATAGTTGCTTGACATCACTTAATATTAATTCATTTTAATTTGTAGTAATACAACCTTAGTTCTTAATCTTGTATTAATGTGTTTTTTTCTTCTTCTTTTATATCCCTGGTGTTTATTTTATTCCATATACTTTTATTTCTAGATTTTTTGCATTTTATTGTTTAGTTGTTGTAATTTTTAATCTTGCATAACTGTATTTATTTGTTTATTTATTTTATAAACTTTGTTTATTTATTCGTCTGTTTTAAGTTAAGCACTTTAGGCTGCATGTTTGTATGTAAGGTGTATATATATGTATATATATATATATATATATATATACATATATATATAAATAAAGGTGAGTTGAGTTAATATTTGTGGATTTCCAGAATAATCATACTGATGGTTTTTGAACTACAGTTCTCATTTTGCTCTGACAGATAAAGTACAACTTTGCAGTGGATTCAGGAAATAAACACTTTGGGCTACAACCACATATGTTGTAGTCTGTACTTGTTAACATTGATGCAAATAGTCTCCATTAAAAGTATGTTGAATTATCTATTAGCACCTCCTGTTTGCAGTGAACCCATGCATGTACAAGTAGGTACAAATATTGACTTGGTGTCACATTCTGCTTCAACGCTTAATGCTAAAAGGCTTACTGCTTCTGTGAGAGTAAAAGTAAACTCAGTATGTGGATGAATTCATATTGAGCCTGATGCAAACAGGAAGACGATGAATTGTTGTCAAAGTACCACAAAGTGGCCATCTGGTAATATGATACATATTAAAGCTAACTTAATACTTTGGTATCACTTTATAATAACTGACCGCTATAGTAAACACTTAATTAATCATTAATAAAGCATTGTTCCTACTTTAACACTCATTAGTATGCAATTCATAAACAGTTATACTTTTTTTTCTTGATTAATAAGCTTGTTTATTATGTGTTTTATGATGGTGTTTTCATACTTTATAAATTATGTATCCGCCCCCCAAGTATTATATACAGTATATTAAAAAAACAATTAAGGAGTCGTTCGTGATAATTAAGATAATTTATAAAGTTAATGATTAAGAAATTATTTAGATAACATTTAAACACGCATTTATACCTATGATTATGATATGCATTAATGATTAGGGACTGTGTTAATAGATGCTTTATAAACACATTAATACTTCAGTTCATGATTAATTCAGGTATTTTCTAGTCGTTAGTTAAGTATGTCGTGGGACCTCATCTAAAGAGAGGACAAAGCATTTACAAATGACCCTGAAAGGTCAGCAGTGCCTCAAAACTCACAAAAGTCTCAGTTACCTTCCCAAGAGAAAAGGCAAAAACACAAAGACACAAAGTGATCAAGAACTTATTGATATTTATAGCATGATGCAAACAATGTACTTGTAAGAACATATACAAATCATTCATGTAAAAAAAAAAAAAAAAAAAAAAAAAAAAAAAGACAGGTTCTCCTTCAGGATTTAGAATATATATATATATATATATAATAATATATATATATATGACAGGTTCTCCTTCAGGATTTATATATATATATACACACATACACAGGATTATAGCACACTGATTTTTTTCTGCCCTTGTATGACTGATGGATGGTTCATCAGAGTGACGGCCAGAGGAAAGAAGCTGTTCTGGTGTCTGGTTGTTTTGGCGTACAGTGCTCTACCCGTGCGTACCCTCCGCCCCCCACAGGAGAGGAGTTGGAACTGTTTGTGTCCAGCAGAGCTGAAGGAGGGCCGGCTGAAGAGGAAGGAGCCAAGGAACCAGAGTAGACCTCCAAAGAGCTCCACTCACATCCACATGCAGCGGCTACACAACTTCCCATCAACTCAGTCAAGGCTTTTAAATTGTTACGCTGATGTTCCCTTTAAACTACTAGTGAAATGAAGACAGGAAGATAGCTGAAGAACATCATCTTTGGTTTAATCTCTCAGTCTGAAGTGATAATCCAAACATTGCCGCTCTGCATCGCTATGAATTTATCAAAGTTTTATAATAATGCACCTCAAGATTTAAGTTGAGTGAATGTAGGAAACAGTGTGACGGTTATGTAGCAAAGCTTTATGTAGGAACTTTACACAGCGGGGGCGCGATGAAGAAACAATAGGGAAATATAAAATACTCACCTGCAAAAATCATATTATTATATTGTGAAAGGTAAGAACAGAAGTGGATCTGGTCTGCGCTGTCTTTGTCAAATTTAAATAAGTAATAAAGGGTCCTGAGTCAGACTACAGAGCCTCCATGTTGAGGTTTCTTAAATATAGGCCAAACTCAACCCGTTCAGCACTACGTGATTGGTTGATGCTTTAATTCGTAGTTACATCTGGCTCCTGTTTAGATTCCGTCAGACGTGATAAGAACGGACAAAGAAAGACAAAAGGTTGTTATTAGCGTTTTTTTTAACGACAATGAACTATGTCATTTTTTTTAGTCCTCCTCCTCCTCCTCCACAGTTGGAGCTTGATGTCTGCATTGAATCCAAATTTTCCCGAATGAAAAGAGGTTCCTGGTCCACTTCATTGCAGACCCTGGATTTGTTTGTGGCTAATCTTTTTGTGTTCACAACAGTCTCATGACTGACAATGAAACATGAAAGTTTCATTATTTGAAACTATTGTCTTTATTACTCATTTTGAAGAACTAGCGTTGTATATTAAAGATGAGTGTACGTATGATCACGTGTGATGCAGCTGTTCGGAGCCAAAGACAGATTTAGAAGTATATTGTATCTCATCTTACAGCTTTATTATGTCCAGCTTGAAATCACATACAAAAACATATGTTTTATGTAAAAAATAAAAGTGGTCCCAACACATTTCACAACAATCGTTAATAAAAAAAATAGAAATCAACCTCAAGACAAAAATAAATAAACATGGAATTTTACAGCAGGTAATTAGACTTAAGTGCAGTTAATATTATTATTTATTTGACTGGTAATGTACTTTGACTTCCATTTTTGAAACTTCAGAATTCCTCAGCCTGACGCCTCATCAGAACAGAGATTAAATATATATATTTTTTTACCATTATCATTTAGCACTGCAGCTGTGAGAGACTTGACTTATTGAAACTCAAACGTTGAGGCAGTGTTTATGAAGACGTTTTAAAAAGGATTGGTTCAAATGTTCTCAAGTTTATCTTAAAACAAGTTGTACATTTGGCAGTTTTATGGTGCCAATTGTTCCTCCGTTCATAGAAGACTTCCCCTCCTGTGATAGGGAATAAAAAGTCCACCAGTAAAGATGCCATCTTCTACTCGTTTTACTATAAAAGTCCTCTGTGGTGAATGTGGAAACACAGAGGACATTTTATTTTGTAAAGACCAACAAAAGATTTGCAGTTCCTTTTGTCTCAAAATGCTGAAGAGTCACATCACCTTCAGATGAAAACGTATTTTTAAAATAGAAAGAGTTCCACATCACGCACATTAAAAATCAGGGATAGTTAAAGGGACCTCTTCACCACCAGTATAAGCGAGTACACGAACTACAGCGACCAAAAACAGATTCAATATACATATGGGCCTGTGAGTGATGTATCAGGACGGACATGAAGACATTTTCTGCTCACATCTACTTTACCGCACCGCAGTAACGTAACCGATAAAAGAAGAACGGGCTAAAACATGACGGACCTTTAACACAGCAAATATGAAACACTGATATATAAAAAATATTAACTACTGACAGAAGAATTATACTTCACGTGTCCTTTTTTTCCACAGGAAACTGACAACACTCGGAGAGGAGTTTGGTCTCAGTGTGAAGAGACTCAGGCACAGTGAGCCGGGACTCCACCATCTTTAGATAACGGGACTGAAGGTCTGCGGCGTCCTCAGGCGTCTCTGGGCATCCCGTGCACTCTGAAGCGGTACATGCAGGTGTACTCCAGGTGGCCCCAGTTGGACAACACCTGTACCTCAATGATCTGGAAGGCTGCGTCATTCTCCTCCTTAAAAAGATAACAGACGTGAAAGTAGGGAGGTGAATTGATTGATTTTATCATACCAATGCTGTTATCGATGTGGCTAATAGAGTCCGATTCTTAATAAAAGGTGCCTGGTCATTGTTCTGTGTAGAATATATATATAAAAAAAAAAAAAAAGCATCCAAAAAAGAATCCAACAAGCACAGGAAGCTGATTATCCTCAGCAGATCAAATGCAGCAGAACATTTATAAGATAAGATAAGATAAGATAATCCTTTATTAGTCCCGCAGCGGGAAATTTGCAGGCTTACAGCAGCATAGAGTTAAAGTGCACACAAGAGACATAGTAAAGAAGACAAGATAAAATAAAGACAAGATAAAAATAAAAATGAAAATAAAAATAAAATAAAAACAAGTATTATAAATAAGCAATAAAAACAGTAGAAAAACACAATAACTGAAATATAATATTTACAGACAGAAAAAAAAACTATATTAACCATTATTGCACAGTGTTTTTATTGTCATGTGGTCTGCTGGGAGCAGAGCTGGTTGTGTAACCTGACAGCAGCAGGAAGGAAGGACCTGCGGTACCTCTCCTTCACACACCGGGGTGAAGCAGCCGGTGGCTGAAGGAGCTGCACAGAGCTGCCAGGGCGTCCTGCATGGGGTGGGAGGTATTGTTCATCAGGGATGACAGCTTGGCCATCACCCTCCTGTCTCCCACCACCTCCACCGTATCCAATGGACACCCCAGCACACTGCTGGCCTTCCTCACAAGTTTATTCAGTCTCTTCTTGTCTGCTGCTGAGATGCTGCTGCTCCAGCAGACCACTCCATAAAAGATGGCTGATGCCACCACGGAGTTGAAAAAAACCTCAGGAGTGCTCCCTGCACTCCAAAGGACCTCAGTCTCCTCAGCAGATAGAGTCTGCTCTGACCCTTTTGTACAGTGCATTTGTGTGATTTGTCCAGTCCAGTTTATTGTTCAAGTGAACACCCAGGTACTTATAAGATTGCAACCGTTATTTTATGTTCTATAAAAGATCAACAAAAGACCCTTCAAAACAAACCTGGACCTCAACATCTCTAAAATCCTGGTGTTGTGAACGCATTATTCTCATTTAATTAGTTTTTATTTATTTAATGAACACCAATATAATGATAAAACCCTAATGGGCTTTATTTTAAGTATGTATTGTTACTGTGCTTCATCCTTTCTGCTGTCCACAGGATGTATTATTTATATGAAGCGGATATATTTTATTTCAACTATTTTATATACTTATATTGTATTCCAATCCTATAATAAATTCTGCACTATTTTGTGTTTTTCATTTAGCATTCTTACTTCTCTATTTACACATCTTTCTTTTTTAACATATTTAATAAACATTTTTAGGCAGCCTGAGAACAATTTGAATGCCTCGCTGTCATTGTTGTGCAAATGACAAATAAGTACTTGAAATGACCGAAACACATTTTCACGCCTCCAACATGGTCTAGAGACCGGTTACTCACGGTGACCGGGTAGGTCTGCAGAGCCTCTCCGTCCTCATCGTAGGTGTAGGAGCCCAGCAGCTTCCCCCTCTCCTGACCTTCATCCTCCAGACCCTGAAAACATAAACAAACACAAAGTGAACATCCAGATCTCCGACAGGTCAGTGAAGCAGCCATCGTCTCTATATCTCTCTCTCTCTCACGTAGACGGTGAAGTCTCGCGGGGCGCTGAGCAGAGTCCCGCTGGGTGCCAGGGTTCTGGAGATGTGCTCCAGAGAGAAGGCAGTGGGGAGGATCCTCATGGAGAGTCGGATCACCAGGAAGCCTGTGGAGCCTCTGAAGGCCCAGCAGTTTCCTGGATGGAGGTCCGGCTGCAGAGACACAAAAGATGGAGCTTCTGCTGGCTTTTCTCCACATTTTACAGCAAACTTTTATCTTTAACTGACTCCTTTTAGTTTCTACATTTTCATCTGTATCCACACTTTCCTAATGGAGGGTGAAATCTTTTCGTGTCTATTATGTAAATGAAACAATGACCCAAATAAAAAGATAAGAAAACAACTGAACCCAAATCAAACCCTGCTGCAATATTTATTAATACTTCAAACCTTTTTTATAAAACAGCATACGTGTGTGTGTGTGCGTGCGTGCGTGCGTGCTACCTGGATCACAGCTCGAGGAGACTGAGAGAAATACCAGAGAGGAAGTCCGAACAGGCTGAGCAGCGCCGCCTTGGTCTCGTAGGTCTCCGAGCAGCGAGTGCTCAGGATGCTGCCCCCTGTAGGACGACAGCAGAAACACAGCGGTCAGGTACCGATCACGGTTCGGACTCTGAGCCGAGAGCCACAGATCACCAGACCGATCCATTTAGTTTCTGACCTCCAGACTCCAGAGCGAAGTCCGCCATGCCGGTTTGGTCCTGAGAGAACAGGCGCAGAGCGTTCTTCACGATCTCATGGACGTCCTGCAAGAGACGGGCCGTTAGTCAACCCCAGGAGAAACTGCAGGAAACTAAGTGTTTACCTGAAGACTCATTAAGGCAATTAATAATACCTCATATGTAGTAATGCAGATTGATAGTTTTAGAGTGTGAAGGAGAGACAGGAGTTATGATGTATTGACACATACATCAGTACTTTCTATTCATTCTGACCAGGAAAAAGGATGAAATAAGTACAAAAATAAAATAATTTAAAACAAAAAAGTTCCACATGATGATGATTATCACAAACTTAGTCATTGGTTGGTGGATCGATGTTCTGTACCCTCAAGTTGAACGGAACAGGAAGTGACCATATATGGACTGAGGAGGAGTGACGTAGAGAAGCCTATACGTCTCTGGTGTCGACCTGTCAATCAATGTGTAGCCCCACCCTAAAGCATACCCTGCTTTATCATCTATTTGACTCTAAATGGAGCATAATTTTCTAAATGAACATCATGCTGTATTGAAGAAGACTTGAAACTAGAGATTGAGACCATAAACTCATGTTTACAATGTTTACTGAGGGAATAAATCAAGAGAGAAGTAGAGTCATTTTCTCATAGACTTCTATACAACCAGAGGAGTGGCAGAACTAGAGGATGACACTTGGTCAGAACCAGTGAGTGAGTCGGTCACATTAATACACGCGTGCCGCCGGGTTTTACTTCAGCACAGAGGAACAACTAACTTAATCAGACATTTATTATATCATAATTCAGTCACAGTGAGCTGCTTGTCCCACTGAGCTAACAGCAAACATTAACGTTCATTGATTTGCATTATGAGGCATTCAAACTCTACTCAGTAAAAAAAAAAAAAAAAAAAAAAAAAAAAAAAAAAAAAAAAAAATTGTATACGGTGAAAGTAAATATAACGTGATGCGTTCAAACGGAATCATGTAAAATGTCTTTTTTTTTTTTTTTTTTTTTTTTTTTACTTCAGGACAGTTAAAAAAAAAAAAAAAAAAAAAAAAAAAAGGACGGTGGAGGAAAAAGTGATTCTGGAGCCTCGATGTCAGTTTGGTACATCACTGATGATCACCATGATGATGATGATTATCCCTCATCATCTAACTCTCGGAATAGAATTTGATTGAATTTTAAGACTTGAAAACAACTTTTCAACTACATTTTAATCTGATTCATTCACATTCTGCAGACTCCCAGCAGTTACATCCCCCCCCCTCCCCACCTCACCTCTTGGGTCATGGAGTCCCCAGTGGCGTGCAGCACAGCCTCTCTGCCCGTCTCCTCACCGCGGTGCTGCTCCAGCTGCAGGCCGATGTTCCGGAGGATGCTGAGCTCCAGAGAGGACAGCGCCTCCTGCAGGTCAGCCGCGCTGACGTACCGCTGCGACAGCCACTGGATGAGCGACTCCGGAAGGCCGGCACCGTCTCCAGTGGCCCCGCCCCCCACCGTCAGCTGGTTGCCGTAGACCAGAACCCGAACCTCCTCATGGACCCGAGTGGAGACCAGCGCTGAAATCTGACAGAGGAAACGTTGAGATACAGAAACCAGCTAACTGTAAAAGGACACAGAGAGAAACAAAAATATCAGGAATAGTGTTTATTTTAAGAAAATATAACTATTATGGTCGTATTTTCAGCAAAATACGTTTGTTGTTATGTTCTGTAATTTACTCTCCATTAGACCTTAACCCTTAAATCTGCAGCCGACTGCTTTGAACAGATTCATCTTTCTGTAGTATTTCTAACAGCAGGTGTCCCCAAATCAACCAGGTCTGGAATCTGAAGGATTACTATAACTTTAAAAAGGAAAGCCCCACTATGGTCCAACATAAACCTCATTATATTTATATAATCATTGAAATTGAAAAAAAAAAAACAAGACCAGTAGTGTCAGCAGTGATTCATCGGTTTCATTTCTTACTTAGAAATACTTTAAAATATAAACTAAACTGGGCCATATATCAGAAGCAGTGCTTCATCAATCTGTGATTTTACGCATTGTTATTTAAAGAGTTGCCTTCAAAAATATAAAATCCTCCAAAAAGGTAAACAGACAACAGAACAAACCACAGTAAACATGAGCTGTGACGGAAACGTCTTCCTTAATTAAACTGATCATTTCCTGCTGCTCTTTCAAAATGAAAGCGTTTCACATGTGAGGAGTAGAGGGCTTTTATTGTGATGTTGCTAATAGAATGCAATGTTAACTTTGATCTTTGTTTGACCGCTTTTATTTTATAAAAAAAGTGTGTACTCACCAAGATAAGAGCATATTCTGCACATTTGGTCTGATACATTGTTTGTCTAGATGTTCTTTAAGCTGCGAAGTCACATTTTGGGACGGGGCGGCTAACGAGGCCAACCCTGCTGCTCATAATCATCAATGTTTCGTAAAACAAAGTGTAAGTTTCCTCTCTCTCTCTCACCGTCTGTTGGATGCTGTCGAGTTGTCGGCAGCCGTCCTGACACCCAGACAAACCATCAACATCACGCCTGACGACCTCCAGAGCCACTTCCAACCGAGAAACCTCTGCCAGCAAGGCATCATGGGACTGACGGTCCACACCACCACTAGAGGAAGTTACAAGAAACATACAGTTCAACAAGCGAGAGGCTCAAAGAGGTTAAACTGTTCCCCTTCAAGCCTTCATTCATCATCACATAAAATAGAAACAAACTACAGCTGACTGTAAGGTGAAGAGGATGAAGGTTACCCGACAGTAGCTAGAAGTGTTGATGATGATGATGATGGTGGTGAGAGTGTCGCAGCAGCTTCTCGTCTCCGCTGCACCTCCTGTAAAAAAATGTTTTAACTGAAAATAAATACCAGAGCTTCTGTAACAATCAATTAAGATTAAAAGAAGCTTGAGTGTGATATACAGTAGCCTAGATGTGATATAAAGTAGCCTAAAAGGTATACTAAGTGGCCTACTCATGATTAAATATGACTGAAGCGTCTCTCTGATCACGTAGACCAGACGTACCTCTGATCTGGCTGCCAGCGTTTGCAGATGCAGCTCCAGTTGATCCAGACGAGAGGTTTGACTCTGCTGCTGCAACGCGTTCTGCTGCAGAGACTAAAGACACATGAAGGAAACACAGAAGACAAACCTCATGAAGAATAAAAATTGAACTTTTTAACTGTACTACATCTCAGACGTACATATTTTGCTCTCTGCTATACTAAATGTCTACTTTTCACAGTGTGTTCCTAGTACTTTTACTGCAGTAAAGGACCTGAATACATCCTCCACCTCTCAGAGATGAGTCCAGTACCTTCTCCGTCTTCTGTCTGTCCTCGTCCAGTCGTCTGCTGAGCTGCTCCAGCTGCCGCTCCAGCTCCAGCTGCTGGTCCCTCCTCCAGGGCTCCGCCTCCTCTCCGTGGCTCTGATCAGAGACCAGCTGATGCTGCTGCTGGAGGTCTGCGTAGAGCCGGAGAAACTCTGTGTGTCTCTGCTCCGCCCGCTGCCCTCCGGCCTCCACGTGCTCCCACAGCGCCGCCAGACTCTCCTCCAGACGAAGGAGCCGGATCGACTCGTCCGCCGCCAACTCCTCCTGAGAAGAAGCAGCAGAATCTTTCTCAACACATCCGTTTGTTAGAGGCTTTTAGAGAAGGTAGAGAAGATTAAACAACCAGATGTTTTCTTTTGAGGCTCTGAGAAGCAAGTGAGAATCAGGTGATCTATTTTCTAAGTCTAGTCTCCAGACCTTTAATATTTCTAGATGCACTTTAAACTCAAGGTAAATATTCAAGCAGTATTGATTAGGTCCTCGCTCATTCGAGGTCCCGATCAGAGCCCAGTTCAAAATCTTTGAATTTCTATAACAATTGACAACTTGAGACCATTTAAAAGCACTCAGACCATAAAACCTGTCGAATGAACTCAGCAGCTGCTCTGTGTACAAATACAAACATTTAATATTAAAGTACACGGGCGCTGACGGGGCAGAGGTCGTACCTCCTCTCCTCCAGCTGGAGGTGGACTGTCGGGCGGCTGCACCTCCCTTGACTCCTCCACGGTGCCCTCTGCTGGTCGGCTCTGGAAGGACAGGAAGCGGCTCACGGAGGACAGACCAGGGGGGTCGGAGACCAGCGTCCCCCAGTCTGTGATGGAGATGGCTGGAAGGACGGAGTGAAGAGCAACTGGACCGAACCAACACAGGCCTAGAGGAGAACGGACCGTTATCAACCAGACACTGGGTCAGGGCCGTGGAGGTAAAACTACACAGGGCCAGGGCAGCTGGGTAATATTCAGATAAAAACTGATCTTATCTGGGATTAAATTCACAAATCTAGTGGATGAACAAATCAAAAGTAAAGTGAAACCTGTGGCTCCTTGACAAAAGAAAATCAAAACACTTTTTAAAATTATATTTCTTATACATTTTGGACTTTCTAATCTCAGAGAATATTTAAATTGTTTTTCTGAATGTCACATTCTTCCTGCAGCTCAGATTTTACATTTACCCACAATGTCCACAACAAACTGTTGTGAAACAGAAAACCAGGTGTAAGTTAACATGAAAGGTAGGTTTTAGACATACTGAAGAGGAGGAGCAGCAGGAGGAGAACCAGGAGGAGTCTGAGAGGAAACCTGCAGGAGAACCAACCAGACAGTTACACACATTGTTGTTAAAACACCTTATTTAACACTTTGGAAACATCACATTTTATAAACTCGCATGTTTTTGTGTAGAAATCTGAGTTTGTAAAGTCCAGGTGGACCAGAATAAATTCCCTCCAGATGTTCCTGAGAATGGACGGACAGACAACCTGAGAACCTCGACCCAATCACTCAGAGTCTGTGAGTCTTTAGTTCTGTCCTTCCATCAATCATCGAGTGTTTGAGTCAGACATTTTGATTCCTTTATGAACGCTTTCTGTAAGTCCAAGTTTCTGCAGACTTTGCCCAAAGGAATTACCCACAATTCTTAGCAATGGGATGTTAAACACAGGGTTACAGCTTAAGAAAAGGCTGGAATATTAAATTTAGGCAGAAACATTTAGGACTAAACATGGAACATAAAAACACATGCAATCTTTATTACACAGATTTATTCCCCTTAGTTTCTTTTTTGTTTTCTTAGCCATTTGGACAAAAAAAGAAAAAAAAAAAAAAAAAAAGAAAAAAAAAGTAAATCAATAATTTGACCTTCACGTCTGATTTTATGAGGAAAGAGGCTGGAAGAAGTTCAGATCAGGGAGTAAAAAATATAAAATAAATACCCACATTTGTACATAACGTGTTATGACATTGTCATGGTTTAACCCTTTACAGTCTCTCACACTTCTCACACCCTCATTTAGTCTCTGAGGGTTCAGGGTTTAAGTCTTCAGGGGGGATTCTGGGACTGGACCACAAAAAAAAAGAAAACAACGTACCAGGTCGGGAGGAAGCTGGAGGTCATGTGACGCAATCGTCTGTTGATCCTCCTGTACACGTCACCTGCTGCCTCACCTGCACACACACACACAGAGAGAGGAGGTTCACAGCCTTGAACATGAACTCTAATGATTATAGAAGATTAATGGAGGCCTTTAGGAACAGAGGAGGCTTCAGGTCAGCAGACAGGAAACAGAAGAGAAAGAATGAAACACAAGGAGATCAGAGTTTCTACCTTCCTGAGGAGTCAAAGTTAACAGGTGCTGAACTGGTTCCTGTGAGTTTGTGTCTGAGTCTCTATTTGAGAAACATGAGCTACAGCTAAACTAGTTCCTCTGATTCTTTTAAAGGACGTTCATGTATTTAATAATAGAAACTCTGACTTGTGCTTCTTCTGTTCGTTTACTTGAAAAACCAGAACCAGAGATCAATCTGACACAAAACATCTGAGGAAACAAAGAAAGAGAGGAGGAGCCCCGACACTAAACATGCTGCCAGGAGGAGAAGAAATATGAGAAGGAGAACAACAACAACGACGAGAAGTGGAAGAAGACGAGGAAGAGGAGGAAAAGGAGAAGAAGACGAAGAGGATAAAAAAGATGATCGATCAATCAATCAATCAGTGAAGCATCCCGGCGGATCGACGGTAACCTGCAGAGCGTCCGGCGCTCAGAGAGGATGAAAACATTTTCTTGGTCAGTGGCCAAACTGCTGAAGCTGCAGAGTGAGTCAGCTGACAGAGACCGGAAGCTGAGGAGGAAATCAGTAAGAAACGCATTAATAAAGAGAAGATCAATAAGAGACGCATTAATAAAGAAAAGAAGAGGAGACTGGAGGACCTGAAGCTCATGTTGAACTGAAAACTCAGAACTTGTTGCTTCTGAGGCAGAAAAATTGAGCCAAATGAAAGATATTTAAACGGGATGAATGATGGAACTCTGAGTCCAGTTTATAATCCCAAAAAATATTACAATTTAATAATTCATATAATTATTTAACTGTGTGTGTTCAGACTACATATTCAAAAAGACACCTTTGCTAAACCTTAATAACACATACTAATAAATATCTGACCATAAACTCACATTATTCTAGTAACCGTTATTAAAAACATCTATATTTTAATACACTTTACTATATTTTATGTTCTATTGTACTTTACTATATTACTACATCTCATATTACATACCTTTGCATACTATATTATGTTAATGTTTCAGATTTTGCATTAATTAATCCCACTTTAACATGTAAATCTTGTATCGTTTCTACTTTTTATTTGAGTTTTATAGACATCTTTTTGATTTATTTTACTTTATCTGAACTGGTTTCGGTCTTTGTGCTCCTCGATCAGCCGAGTTTACCCTCTGTAGATCAATAAAGTTTTATCTGATCTGGTTCTGATCGGTTGGCTCAGTTAAGAACGTCTGATCAATCACCTGATCGATAATCAATCCGTCTGTCATGTTAGATATTTGGTCTGCAGTTTGAACAGCTCCATGACGTCTGTAAACTTTAAACTATAAACCGTAGGGAGCTGATTTTCAGATGGTTAGAGCCGTTCTCTACTGGTTTAGTGATCAATACACATCAGGTCAACAATAATAATTCAATTTTGATGCTTTCATTTCATTCCCTGATGAGTGAATCACTGACTACGTTTACATGCAGAACAATGTTTCTTAAAAGTCCACAGAAAGTTGCTAGAACCTGAATAATAAATATCATATCACACATGTCTTCATCTGAGAACACATTCATCATAACCAGACAGAATGTGTTTCCATGACAACATTGTCTTATTGGTAACAACAGTAGAACACAGATGTAAACAGTTAGTGATGTTCATATTAATCAGTTAGACTATTATTACGGTACTATTATTATTATTATTATTATTATAATAATAATATTCTGTGAGTCCCGCTTTGACTCAAACGGCTTCAGAGCCAAACAACATCTAGAAAACGTGTTGTTTTTTTATTCCCTCCAAGTAGTCAGGTCGGTTCTTTAACCTGTGACAACAGCAGCGCTCCACATCAACCCCAACAGACAGGAAGCCACTGAGGACCACAAGGAGGAGGAGGAAGAGGAGCGTTGTTTCTCCTCACAGTCGTCACCTGTTGGCATCAGCAGTGAGTTTAACTGAGAGGACGGAGTCGTTTAAACAGCTGATCCAAACATCCAGCTTCATGTTTAAATCAGGGTCAGAGATCGAGATCCAGCTTTGATTGATCTCAGGATGAACTTTGAGTTATAATTCGTTGAGTAACTCACACAGAGATCCGCTGGGTCGGAGCTCCTTCTGGTTGGTCCCTCTCAGGTCCATGACTCCACAGAGACCGGATCCAGCTGCAAACAGAGAGGGAACAACAGTCCGGACTCAGAGGCAAACTAAACACCTCACCACTGAGTACCGGGGACCAGAGCAGACCATTTGCATATCGCCATGGAAACAACCAAAGTGAGGGGGTGGGGAGGGGAAACCTTAAGACAGGTGAGCAGGTGAGGACGGGACAAGAACCCAAATCTGTGTCAAAACAACTGGTCTGATTTGATTTGTGAACCAGAACCTCAATAAAATAGTCAAAGAAAGTTTATCTCAGATTCACTGTAAGCGATGGATTGTTCTCTAGTTCTGGTCAGAGAAGAACCGATGTCTGGTACCGTTGGATCATCTGGAACACCTGAATCTTTATTCTAGTCGGTGAATCTTTAGTACTTTGACCATAATAACGTTTAGTGTTCACAGAAAAAGACCTAGACTCTTTAAGAAGGTTTGGGAGGTTCTAGTGGTCCAACACGTCATAAAGGTGGTTCTGACAATCCTGTATGGTCAGTGAGAAGGTTCTGGTGGTCCTTTAGCAGGTTATAGGGGTCCACCTGGTGGTCTTTGAGGATGTTCAGTCTCACTGAGTTGGTTCTAAAAAGGTCCTTCAGGTGGTCCTATGTTCAATGCTAAGGTTCTGTTGGTCACTGAAGTGGGTTTATGGGTTCTTTAGGTTGTCCTTGTAAAATCAGTGTGGTGCTAAGGTTAATGAGGTGTTTCTAAGGTTCCTTTAGGACGATCTACTAGTCACTGAGGGGTTCTAAGGGTCATTGAGGAGGTTCTAAGGGTTGTGTAGGAAGTTCTAGTATTCCTTTAGGACAGTCTACTGGTCATTAAGGAGGTTCTGAGGGTCATTGAGGAGGTTCCAATGTTCCTTTAGTAAAGTCTACTGGTCAGTTAGGATGTTCCAAGGGTCGTGTAGGAAGTTCTTGTGTTCCTTTAGGACTAGTGTTCCTTTAAGACCGTCTACCGGTCATTGAGCTGGTTCTATGGCTCCTGTAGGTAGTTTTAGTGTGCCTTTGGAACTAGTGTTCCTTCGGGACTGAATACTGGTCATTGAGGAGGTTCAAAGGCTCCTGTAGGAAGTTCTGGTGTTCCTTTAGGACTTGTGTTCCTTTAGAACCGTCTACTGGTAACTGAGGAGGTTCTAAAGCCCCCATAGGAAGTTATAGTATTCCTTTAGGACTAGGGTTCCTTTAGGACCGTCTACTGGTCATTGAGGAGGTTCTAAGGCCCTGAAGGAGGCTCTATGAATCCTCCAGAAGGTTCTAGTGGTCCTCTGGGTGGTTCTAGTGTAGAAGTGTAGAAGTCTGTGGAAGAAGAGAGAAGAACCCATGAAACAGGAAGTGAGCAATGAGAGGAGAAGGTGACATTACTAGAAAGCCCAGGTAAGTAGAGTTCATGTGAAGTTCTAGTTAAAGTGTGGTCTCCCCCAACAGAACACGGGTTCTTTTGTTCTCATGTAGTTCCTGCTCCATGTTCTGACACCAGTGTCAGGTGTGACTCAGAGAGGACAGGTACGCTCCCCCACCGTGTAGAACCACAGACTCCTACAGTACCTCCATGTCTGCTTTCAGTCTGTGTGTTGATCTGTGAGAACACATCCCGACACACCTGCCAGGTGTGTGTCAGCGCGCACACACAGCCGGTGGCAGCTATCCTGACACACAACAGAACGGAGAGGAACCACAGCTGCAGAACATCTGGAAGAGAGTTAAACTCTAATAAAGATCCAGAGTGTCGTCCAGGAAGCACCAGGACACCTCAGGGTGTCTTCAGCTGCAGTGTGACAGGAAGTGGTTCATGTGTAGATATTACAGGTAATGTGGGCAGAGCCACAGAGAGCAGGAAGTTCTTAGACCATATAAGGAAACAGAACCCCGTTTATGGAGAAACAGCGGGGCAGGAAATCCCTCCAGGTTCTGACTTTAAATCAACACTTCCTGTTGGTTCAGAGGACACTTGCTGAGTCAGGTGTGCTACCTGCCACATGATCACCTGTAGCACACCTGCTGTATAACAAGGTTCATTAAAGACAGACAGCTGATCGGAGTCCAGATGAGGCGATGTCTTCTGTCTCGCTCTCTCTGCACCTGTCCTCCTGTCTCACCTTTCCTTCTGCCTCACTATGTCCTCACCTTTCCTTCTGTCTCACTCTCTCCTCACCTGTCCTTCTGTGTGTGTGTGTCTCTCTCTCTCTCTCTCTCTCCTCACCTGTCTTGCTCTTTCGGCTCCGGTCTCTGCAGTAGATGGTGGAGGTCTCGGGCTCTGAGGAGGAGGTGTACTTGGAGGCGGAGCGGTAGGTGTCGACAGTCTGATGCTCACAGTCTTTACAGTGAACCCTGTTGAGCGTCGGGACAAGGTGTTTGGGACAGCGGACTTCTGAAACCAGAGTACGATCAGCGAGGACGGTGCTCTCTGGAACAGAGATGATTAATCAATTAAGTGACAGGAAGTCAATTTAACAATCAATTAACCTTTGAAATAAGAGAAAAGTATCATAACTATTAATTATTAATAGTATAATTATTCATTAGGAGGATAAAGTGACCTTTGGGGTCGATGTCCTGGTCCAAACCTGTAACAGGAAACAGACTTCACTTTATATGTCCAATACCCCTCCAAAATAAAAGACCTTCTCACTGAGTCCACAGCCAGAGGAAGGAGAAAGGAGGAGTAAAAGAGGAGGCGCTATACCCCAGAAGGTGTCCACCAGCGTGGACTCGTGCACGGAGGACTCGTCCAGCAGGGAGGACAGAAGGGAGGCATCGGACGCCACGCTGTGGACGCTGCTGCTGAGGAGCGACGGGCCAGTCGCTCTACGAGGAGTGTCGAGGAGGAGAGACTCTGAGCAGGAGGCGGAGTGCTGCTGGGAGCGACGAGACTTCAACGACCTGCAGGAGGAGGAGGGAGGAGAGATGAGGAGGAGGAGGAGGAAGGACTGAAAGGAGATAAGGGAGAGGAGAGACAAGGACAAAGGGGGGGGTGGAGGGAGGGAGGGAGGAGGAGGGTGATGAGGAGGAGGAGAAGAGTGATGAAGAGGAGGAGAGGAGTGATGAAGAGGAGGAGAAGGGTGTAAGGAAGAAAAAAAGAGAAAGCGGAGGAGTCTTGAGGTCTGAAGCAGCAGACTAGACCTGAACTCACCTGTTGCTCCTCCAGCTGGGTCCTCCCACACTGAAGGAGGCGCTGCTGTGAGGAAGACTACGGTCCAACAGGCCGTCCTCCAGCCGAAGGCTGCGTCTGGACATGATCCCTGTGAGGAGGTCCTGATGCTCCTGCTCTGAGTCCCACACCGAGGAGGAGCAGCTGGGAGAAGGAGGAGGAGAGAGGAAATACAGACACAAATAAAAGATAAAGGCCTAAATTTGTATCTATTTGACGTCTTTTAGGTTTAGTATAAATACACGTTTATTTTATCCTTGTCAATTTTAATTTAATGAAAATTATTTATTTTGAAAGATATTATTTATTTGCTTATCTTTTTTAACTGTTTTAATTTTAAATACAAATCGTACATCTTTTCTATCATTGGTTTAATAGATACAGAAACATTTAAAAATAAGTCATCATCATCATAGGAGCTCTGGTTCTACATGTCACCATGGCAACAGGTAAACAAAAAGCCAGAGCCTCTGTTTTAATCCAGCGTACGTATTTTGACTGTTTATGATTAAGTGTTATTCAGTATTTATTCAGTATTTATTCAGACTGAAGATTAAAATAAAAACGATGTGAAAATCACTTACTTGTTTTTCTATGTTTATTGATGCATTAACAAATTAACCTGCACATCAATATGATAATTTAGGCTTTTATTTATTTATTTATTATGTTTATTGGTTTATTATTTATTGCAGCATCAGCTTTAGTCCCGGATGTTTGTGATCATATCAATAGCTCCAGATGGACTAAGTAAAGGACTTTGTTTTCAATGCAGAGACACAGAAACTTGCCAGGAAGTGTGCATGCAGGACTTAAAAACCCTTTCAAAATAAAACTCTGGTTTAGAATAAAAAACTAAATGACTTGTTTACTGATATACTGATGAGTCAGCAGATCTGCAAACAGCAGCAGTGAGATTACAACACACGGCTGGACAAAACCGGACTCTGACCCACAAACACGCTACCGCCACTGACACCACAGAAGAAGAAGAAGAAGATGATGATACACACAGGTCAGTCCAGCCCCAGCTCTGCAGGTCCTCATCTTCCTCACAGACGCTCATCCCAGGTCACACACATCACACACACCACACACACCACCTTTGACCTGCTCAGACTGTGCACACAGCACACTTCCTGTTTGAGACTCCGCCCCCACACACACACACCTGACACTTGACCACTTCCTGGTTGTGTCCAGGGGAGGAGGACAAAGGTCAAACAGGTGGAGGAAGAGGAAGAGGAGCTGCAGGTAAACGCTGCTGACGGAGCCTCAGTAATCTCTCTGGATTACCCAGAAGCCCTCACTCTTTCAGCCAATGACAGACTTCCTGCAGTGATCTGATTATTTTTGATTGTTTATTTTATCAGCGCATCATTTTTTTATTAATAAAATTTCAGAAAATGTTAGTTTCTTTCGGGTTTTTTTAAATTTATTTTCTGCTTCAGTTTGTGTTTTTTTTTTTTGCTCTATTCTTTTTTTTGCACTTAATAAAAACAAAAGTAAAGTACCTGATAAAACTTACTGATAAAGTGATATATTTTTAACAGATCCAAAGCAGATAAATATTCAGTTCACAGCAGAATAAAAACAGTCGCACATTTTTAGATGCTTGATGTTGTTTAACTAATTGAGATATTGTTGTTTTTTTGGTCTCACATTATAATAAAACATTATTTTACATTTGATTAAGTCACCTTGTGCCCATAATATTGTTGGAGGCCTTACTTACTTATTTTTGGGGCAAACAATCATTTTCGTATATAATAACACTTCAATGTGTTTAACTAAAAAAAAAAAAGACAATCACATTGATAATCATTAATAATTATAACCATTAGTTGAAACTCTAAATCAACTGATTATATCTGTTCATTAATTTTGGCATTTGTACTTATATTTGCTCTCTTTCCTTCTTTGTGATTAAGCTGCTGCACAACAGTTTCCATCAGAATAAATAAAATGCCATCTGATTGATTTCAATTTCTTCATTATCTGTTTAATTGTCACAGAATATTTTTTCTTAGATCAGAATGAATTCAATCCTAATATTCCAGATACAACAACACAACCTTATCTGACATTAATTATTGTAAAAAGTAACACAAACCGTTTAGTAACAACAAGGAAGTTCTTAAAATAACTAATCAACCAGAGGTGGAAGAAGTATTCAGATCCTTTACTTCATTAAAAGTACCATTACCACATTGTGAAAATACTCCACTACTAGTAAACGTAAAAGTATGCAAGTAAATATCATAAATCAGCTTTATTCACTTTTATTGGTAATGTATGTGTGAACATGCAAAGAATGTGACTCTGGTTTTATGCATCTGTCTTCATGTACCAGAACAATGCAGTTTAAGTAGTTAAAGTTAAAATATGGATTGATTAATACAATGTTTTACTATTATACCTGATGTTTCTGATACTCAAGTACCTCGATATTGGGCTAGTAGATGTACTTAAGTCACTTATTAGTCAATAAAACTACTGTTTTGTATTAATATATTCCGTTTTCACTCTCCTCATGTGTCTCTAACTGTGAGGGTGTATTTGACTATTTACTATCGGATATGTTGAATAATAAAGTTTAAAAGCTCGCCCACGTGTGTGCCCAGTCATTCAGATACAGTTTAAAGGGCCCGTCGGCTTCCAGCCAATCAGCGCGGAGCTCAGAGCGATGACGTCTCGGCGGACCAATGATACTCCGCGGTGGGCGGGGCCCCGCGAAAAACGAATGTTCGACGCGCTAACGTTAGCTTTAGCTTTAGCTCGCTGACACAGAATAAAAACACGGTAGAAAAAACAGAAACAACTTACTTACCTTCCGCAGAGCTCCAATAAAGACGGCAGCTCTTTAACAGCAGAGTTTAAAAGGTGACGCAGCAGCTAGATGATGCTAGCCACGCACGTTACGTTACTGTTAATGCTGGAAAACCACCGCTTCCGGTCTGTTTCCGGTTAAATAACGCCGATTAGCAGCAACGTGGCGATTAAAATGTGGACGTGTCACTCACAGCTACTCTTCAAGAACATAAATATATTTTAAATATCAACTGACAAACCACCAACAAGCCAAACAGAGTACTTTAGCAGCCGGTTGCCCCGTGCTCTGATTACAGCAGTGCAGGTTTTTATAGCGACGGCGGGGATTCATCGCCCCCACGTGGCGGGAGGAATACATTACATCCGGGGAACAGCCAAAGATTATAGATCACGATTGAGATAGTTCACCTACTTTATATCGTGAGTTCTGGTTCATTTTTTTGATCGTAAAAACAAATAAATAATTGATAAAACATTACTGTGGGAGAAAGTCTGAAGTGGAGAGTTTCCATTTTCCTAATTTTATTTATTTATCTTATTTTGTACATGTGTGTCGTTTTTCAGTACTTTACTCTCATGATGAAATCATACTATTAATAACTATTAATTATCAAAGATACTGTTTAGCAGCAGATAATAATCCTCCTCCTCCTCATCATTCTGTACATGGTGACTCTCACACTGTCATATGACCTCAACAACATTAACATGTGACCTCAGGCTTCTTGGCACTGTGTACATTCATGCATGATATTATCTTTTATGTATCAAAACACTTTCATGTCTATACATTTTTATTTATATATTTCTTTTTTGGTCATTTTAAATGTAAAATATTTACCAAAATGTTCCATCTGTTTAATTGTTTTAATGACACTTAAAATAAAAGCTTTCTGTAAAAGGTAATGTTTCTCTTTTTTTTTTTTTTTTTTTTAAATGTACAGCACTTTCAAATACACAGTCTGTATGAAATGTGTTGTATAAATAAAGATGATTATTTATATAACACATTTCATACAGATTTATGAAATGTGTAGTTCAAGAGGTGCATTGAGGTGAGATCATCTTCTTCATCTTCATCATCTACTGTGAAGCTAAAATATTTATATATATAATAGGGACCCTTCTTCACTCAGAAGGTGTCACATGAGGGAGGAAAAGTCTCTCTACTGTGAAGCTAAAATATTTATATATATATATATATATATATAAAATAAAATAAGATAATCCTTTATTAGTCCCGCAGCGGGGACATTTACAGGATTACAGCAGCATAGAAACAGAGACATAGTAAAAAACAAGATCAAAAATAAGTATTAAAAATAAGCAAATGAGCAATAAAAAAACAGTAAAAAAACAGTAAAGAATCCACAGTAACTGAAATATTATATATACAGACAGAAACTATTATAACTAGTGTATTGCACAGTGTATTTCTATTGATATATATATATATATATATATATATATATATATATATATATATATATATATATATATATATATAATAGGGACCCTTCTTCACTCAGAACGTGTCACATGAGGGAGGAAAAGTCTCTCTACTGTGAAGATAAAATATTTATTTATATATATATATATATATATAAAAATAAAGATAAGATAAGATAACAGAATCCTTTATTAGTCCCATAGCGGGGAAATTTACAGGATTACAGCAGCGTAGAGGATAGTGCAAACAAGAGACATAGTAAAAAACAAGATCAAAAATAAGTACTATAAATAAGCAAATGAGCAATAAAAAACAGTAAAAAAAACAGTAAAGAATCCACAGTAACTGAAATATTATATATACAGACAGAACAGACAGAAACTATTATAACTATTGTATTGCACAGTGTATTTGTATATATATATATAAATAATAGGGACCCTTCTTCACTCAGAACGTGTCACATGAGGGAGGAAAAGTCTCTCTACTGTGAAGAGTAAATATTATAATTAGTACAGTTAATCCGGATCAGTCTGGGGGACCATGTGAGAGAGCCAATGATGTGTATCCAGCGGCAGTCACGGGGTCTGGAGGAGCCGTTTCATCCGGTTCTATGCGGCTCAGTCCGTCCCTGATTCGGTCCCGACCATGTCCGGGTCTTCTGCAGCGGAGCGGGTCGCCTGCATCACCCGGGTCCAGAGCTTCAGCGCCTGTCACCGGCTCCACAGGTTAGAGCGGCGTCCGCGTCAAGAGAAGGCCGCCTACAGGTCGCTGCCGTCGGGCCGCGTCCACCGCGTTTAGTCCTTAGAGATAAAAACAGCTGGTGCTGCCTTCAGGTGTCGTCAGAAATGTAGTGAAACAGAACACGGTGCCTAAAAATGGCCCATATAACCTATATTTTTATTTTTAATGTTTTTTCTTTTACAGAAGGATATAAAATGGTAAAGAAAAAAGTCAATAATAAGGGTTTATTGATAATGGCTGATTTATTTTCCGTTCTTCTTCAGTAACTCAAATTCGTGCTGCGTTAAGATAAAATACCCTCAACACGTTTTGAGTTATTCAGTTTGGTTGTACATAATTACATATTCTTCTGTTAGTAAACTTTAAATAAAGCTTGCTTTGTATTTAACAGACTATAGAGGAGATGATAACAATATGCAAATAAACAAACATAGGAAAAGAGAATATATAATTAGGTTTTATTCCTGTGGTTATTACCTTGGTCATTTTATTTGAACCATTTTATTTAAAATGTTACAACGAGGAACTTTCATCTTGTGTTGATGTTGTTGGTCCCTGTGGGCTTAAGTGTCTCTGAGCACCAGAGGCCCTTTAGAAAACCTCTCATTTAACAGCAGCAGGGTCTGACAGTCTGACCTGCTCAGTCCTGGTTCTGGTTCTCCGGGCCTGCCGTCCCTCCAGCGGATCCAGCAATACGGACACCTCGAAGGCCGCAATTAGGCTTCAATGTTAATATGCTGATATTACTTTTTATTTTATTATTATTCTATGCAGCCTGATCGCTAACTAAAACCTTTAGTTTACAACTCCTGAACTCTGAAGCTGGAGTGTACGAGCTGCCCTTGAAGGCAACACGGTAAACCCTTAGTGATAGGTGTTTGTTCTTCTGCAGTGTTCACCTGAGTGATGAGGAGAACAGAGGAGTCTACGGGAAATGCAACAACCCCAACGGACACGGACACAACTACAAAGGTCTGCTCGCTCTGTCATGTGACCCGGGACAGGAAGTGACTCCTAATCATTAATTTATTAATTAATTCATACATTAATTCATACTCTCTTTCTGTTCACAGTGGAGGTCACAGTGCGTGGAAAGGTGAGTATCTAAACATATATATGTATCTGTATGTATATTTTTCTCTGAAATTGGCAGTTGTGTTTTTATTCTATTACTGTTTTTTACATTCTATTTATTTTTGCAAATTTAATGATTTTTTTATTCAGATTGTTTTTACTGTCCATGACTTTTCTTTAAATTCTATGATTTTTTTTCTACATTCTATGATTTTGTGTTTTGTTTTAATTTATCTTTTTTTAATCTTCTATGATTTTTCTTTTACATTCAATGATTTGTTTACATTCAATGCTTTTTTTTTTTTATCCTTTCCAATGTTACAGATATATTTTATCAGTACCTGATAAATAAAATTAAAAATTAAGAGGCATTTAATTTAACATAAATATAACGGAAGACTTTTGTTCCCTTGGTTCTCAGATCGACCGTCTCACTGGGATGGTCATGAACCTGACGGACCTGAAGAGGTGCATTGAGGTGAGATCATCTTCATCATCATCATCATTAGACAGAACACAGAGCAGCGGTTTGTTCTTATTGTCTGATGTAACAAGTTCTCCGTCCTGCAGGACGTCATCATGATCCCTCTGGACCACAAGAACCTCGATAAAGACGTCCCGTACTTTTACAGCGTAGTCAGGTGAGACTCCTCCTCCTCTGCTGCTTCGTTAACAGTTAATAAAGTTTTACACAATTCAAAGATCACGTCTTTGTTTCTCTCTCTGTTCATTCAGCACAACGGAGAACGTGGCCGTTTACATCTGGGAGAACATGGTGAAGGTTCTACCTCCAAACCTGCTGCACGAGATCAAGATACACGAGACCGACAAGAACATCGTCGTCTACAGAGGAGAGTGAAATAATCATTGATCATCTATAAAGCTTTAAATATAACGATTGATCGACTACAGAGGAGGTATCAATAATGATTGATCATCTATAGAGGAGAGTAAAAATGAAATATTCGATTTATATTTGGTAAAAGTGCCGTTAATATTTCCCATAACTGTGCCTGCTGGTGACATGGATAAAAGCGTCTGCTAAATGACTGTAATGTAATGTAATGTAATGTAATGTGACGAGGACTCTGGTTTTATTGATTAAGGGTTAAAGTTTGAAAACATTCAGAACTGTGATTCCAAACCTTCTTAAAGTTTTATTTGTTTAACTAGAGTGTGCATTAGTCTTTTTAAAGGATTATTTAACTATTTGTAACCAAAGAGCGATTCTTCACATGAACCAAACTGCTAATAAACTATTTTTATATTTGTGGGACCAAATATCACATGAACGTACATTTAATTTGTAGTAAATTCATTCGATATATATATATATATATATATATATATATATATATAAAAAACATGAACATTTACTCTTTCACAGTAAATTTAACAACAATTATAGTAATGATTCTGATTTAAAACCAGACGGTGACATCATCAAACGTCTGAGAATGAAGACAGTTTGAAGATGTTAAACTCATCGTTTCTCTTCTTGTTGCATTAAAACTCGACTGAATGTCAGTTTTTTTCAGTTCTCTGATGGAATTATTTCTTAAAATAAAAGCAAAACATTTATTGAAAAATGGCTTGTATTTTTGTTTGTTTGATATATGTTAAAACTCATGAATCGTCTGTTAAATCTCATTAATGTTTATATGGATATAATGTTTTAATAATAATAATCTTTCGTTTGATTTGCAAAACAACTTTCCTCTAAAAATAAACTTCAATCTAACTTTATATTAAGACAGAAGCGTTTGTGAACAGATGATGTTGAAGTTTTAGTTTCATTTTGATCAAAAGAAAAAACACAAAACTTTGAGAGAAAAATATTTGGTTTTATATTTGAGAGAAAAAAGTACAAAGTTCAGATTAGAAAAAAAAAGTCTCAGTGTGTGTGTGTGTATATATATATAAATGTGTGTGTGTGTGTGTATATATAAATGTGTGTGTGTGTGTGTGTGTGTGTGTGTGTGTGTGTGTGTGTGTTGTGTGTGTGTGTGTGTAGAAGTAGCTCTGAAGAGGTTCTCCCAGAATGTTCTCCATCTCCTGAACAACCTTCTGGACCTGGTGCTCCACCTCCTCACAGTCATCTGAAACAACACATCATCATCATCATCATCATCCTCATCATCATCACTACTAATACAAATATATATACAGAGTACTCTATTACATGTAAAAATACTACAAGTACACAGGTATTAGTAGAAACATGTAGGTACTCTTCAGTAAAACTGAGTGTATTCTTATATTGTGTTTTTAGGGTGACTTTGTAACATCTGTCAAGAGACTGAAGATGAAAACCTGGTGCAATAACAGGAATGTTCACTGTCCCTACCAGATAAATCAATACAAATAATATAAATTATAAATAATAATATAAACCATAAATAATAATATAAATAATAATTCTATAATGTACTTTGTTGTACTTTAATCACACATATCACTTTATAAATATAAAAAGGAAGTTTACATCAAAGGATTCGGTAGCTTCATTGTTTCTATTCTTTCAGAGAATCAAACAGGATTTTTGTGTGTGTGTATATTGTGTGTGTGTCCTCACCCTCCATCAGCTCAGCCAGGAAGGGGATGGTCTCTGGAAGAAGAACCATGTAGTTCTCCTTCAGTTTAGACGCCAACTCCATCAGCATCAACAGAGAGGAGAAACGCACCTATAGGGAAGAGGAGGAGGAGAGAGAGAGAGGGAGAGGAGGTATTCTTAAGTACTCAAATCCAGGAGAAGTAGAAGCAGTAAAAGTACTAATACCACTCTGTGAAAAAAACTCCTCATAGTGAGAGTTTGAATCATATCATGAATTATTTTTAGGATTTTAGTGACATTAAAGTTTCACATCGTCGGTTCATTTGGGAGAAAAGTGGGTTCTGTTAACGGAGACGGACTGAAGTGAGACAGGTCGTTTCAGACAGACAGGATGTCTTTAAGAGAACGTGTTCTAGTAGAAACCAGAACTCCAGCCTGAACCGCCTCCTTTAAGGTAATGAATGTACCTCTATGATAACTGTGTGTGCGTGTCTATGTCTGTGTGTGTGTGTCCTCACCTTGGAGTCCAGGTGTCTGGTCTTCAGGAGAACCTGGTAGTTGAGGCTTTTCCACTGGGACTCGTCAGCCAGCGCCACAGAGAACTGACCCACACAGGGAACCAAGTGCTGGGTCACCATCTGCTGGTACACCTGGTCTCCTCCAGCCATGTTCTCCAGCTGCAGGACGGATGCAGAGAGACATGTGTGAGAGTGAGACAGGTGTGTGTGTGAGACAGGTGTGTGAGACAGATGTGTTTGTGAGACAGGTGTGAGAGATAGGTGTGTGTGTGTGTCAGACAGACAGGTGTGTTTGTGACACAGGTGTGTGAGTGCGATAGTGTGTCTGTCCAGACAGACAGGTGTGTCAGAGTCTCACCTGGTCCAGCAGCGGTCCCATCAGGGCGTCGGCTCGTTCTCTGCTGAGGAACCTCTGAGTGTCGAACATGAAGATCTTAAAGAGACAGTCGAGAACGGAGCGAAGCAGAAGACTGGACTTCTCCTCAGAGTCAAAGAGGAGGTCACCTGATCAGAGAGGAGACATTATCAATAATCTATAACCTATCAATCAGAGAGGAGACATTATCAATAATCAATAACCTATCAATCAGAGACTCATCTGATCAGAGAATAAAAAATAAAATACAATAAATTAAGTAATAATGAAATAAAGCAAAGTAAAATATAATATATTAATAAAATACTATAAACAAATACAGAAAATAAATATAGAAATAAATAAAACAGGATACAACAAAAAAACACAAAGTTCATTTAATTAAAATTGAAAAAGTAAATCAATAAAATAAAGAAAAATAAAAAGTCAAATCAAATACAATAAACGAGAATAAAAAATAAAATGGTCATAATATTAAATAATATAAAATAAAAACAAAGATAATAAATAAAACAATAATAAAATGTAAAAGAAAAAGAAACAAAGTAAGGTAAAAAAAAATGTAATTTAAAAATAATAAATCTAATTATAATAGAATTGAGTAAAGGAAAAAACACATTTAAAAAAATAAAAAGAGAATAAAACAGTTCCATTAAATAAAAAATAAAATACACAAACTATAATATCTAAATAAATGGGTCTAACCTGTCTTGGAGCTGTTGGTCTGTCGCAGCAGATCGGCGAACGGTTTCACCAGATTTCCAGCGAACAGGACGAAGAGTCCTTTGAGTCTCTCAGCAATTAAGTCCGACAGCCGGTAGAAAGTCAGCAGACGTTCTTTACTGCCTGATTTACTCCAGTCGAACAGCTGCAGGACGGAAGAGAAGGGAATCAAACCTACGACCTTCATCTTCATCTGGAGACGCGCACGCACACACACACACACACACACACACACACACACACACACAAACACTCCTCAACGTTACCTTGAAGAACAGCGGCCTGAAGGTGACCTCGGACAGCTTCATCACCATGGCGATCAGACAGTCGATCACACGGCCCTCGATCTCCGCCGTCTTCTGCAGATCGCCCTGGAGACAGGAAGTTAAAGGTTGAGACGTGAACCAATCAGAGCAGAGAGGAAGAAGTCAACATGGACATTAACGATTTTAAATATAAATATCAGCCGTGAAAACGGTTCATGAAGTAAAAACGTCCGTCGGTTCTTTTGGAGGAGTTTTGGTGAGAAGAACGACGGTATGAAGAACCAAAGTTCACAACTGACACGTCCACCTGGAGACCTTTAGTTGAACACCGTTAGCAACATGTGCTAATGTTAGCGCAACAAGCTGATTCACTGTGAGTCGGTCTTACTATGTTGAACGTGTAAGAGATCGTTCACATGTGGCGTCCATATAGTAAGTGGACGTCGTCATGGTGACGTCTCCCAGTGGTTTGTGGGTGTTTTGAAGCCTTGAGTTCAGCAATTTGGCCGTCACCACCATTTTTGCAAACAGCGAACAGGAAGTGACCATATTAGGACTGAGGAGGCGTGACGTAGAGACACCGTATACGTCTCTGGTAGACCTGTCAATCAGTGTGTAGCCCCGCCTTAAATCATACCTAGGTGTGAACATCAGACTCACCTGACAGTGTTCGGCTCTGAAGTCCAGGGCGGCGAGGAAGAAGGAGGTGAGCTCTGATTGGTGGAAGTTGAGCTGGTCTTTCTCCATGTGACCGATGTGTTCCTTCAGGATGCTCATCAGCGCCCCAAGCTGAAGCTGCAGGGAAACACAGCCAATCAATCATCAGCTGATCAGTGATCAATATCACGTTGATAATAGTTCATATTTGTAAATTTCCCCGCTGCGGGACTAATATAGGATTATCTTATCTTATATTTCTTCATGTTCTAAACATCAGTTTGATTTATTCCAATTTACTTTCTGAGAAATCATATTTAGTTTTTTCTCTCAGTTTGGTGGACGACTCAAAGCACAACAATACCCATGAGCCTCTGCTGCTGCTGCTGCTTTGGGTAAAAGCCAGTTAAAAGGCACGGATCAGATTCAAAACCTCTAAACATCTTCTTACTCTCAGTGGTGACAGAAGTTTCCTCTATAATTATGAGGGAGAAACTCTTTTTTTACATTTTGAAATCAATAACATTAGTGCAAAACTGCTGCGGTCCAACTGGTTTAAATTCACATTAATAAAATGAGTGAATTCAGCTCAGGGTCAGTAAACGTTTCATCTCTACCTTCCTGTCGACCACCATGCTGCCGTAGCACCTGGACACGGTGGGCAGTAGGACCCTGGGGGGCAGCCGGGTGGCGAGGGTGTTCCTCAGGGAGGCCAGACGCGTGGACAGCTGAGTGGAGGCCGAGGACGAGGACGAGGTAGACTCCACCAGCCGAGTCAGACGACACACCTGAGGTCAAACAGAAAGTGAAGTGTCAACCCCTCGGCGTGTCATTTCCTGTGTGGGTGACATCACTCAGGTGAGTCGTACCTGTGAGGTGGTGTCCTCCAGGTATGGGCTGATGAAGTGAGGCAGCGTCTCCGTGACGCGCTGGAGGGCGGTGACAGCGCTCAGCAGGTAGATCTCATTGGTCAGCAGCTCCTTCCTGTCTGTCAGCGCGTTCAGCAGCGCCGGCATCAACCTGCAGGACGCAACACACACACACAGGATTTATTTAATAATAATAATAATAATAATAATAATATAACAATGATCATAATAGATTTAATGCCATATATAATAATAATAATAATAATAATATAACAATGATCATAATAGATTTAATACCATATAATAATAATACGAACAATAAAAATGTTGTATGCAACATTGATGATAATAATAACAACTTAATATATAAAATGACAATAATAATAAAACATAACAATAAATAATCATATAAATATACATAATTATAATCATAAATAACGATCAAAATAAATAATAATTTATATATGACAATGATAGTAATGATAATTTAATATATAACAATAATAATATCATATAAAAATAATAATAAATAACAATGATCATCATTAATAATAATATTATGAGTAAGTATAATAGGTCACAGTATAATAATAATAATAATAATGCTTTTTATTATACTACATCTCAGAGGTATATTGTACTACATTTAACTAATCAATCAATACTATTTCTTGAACTATGTTTTAAAGGCAGTACTCTGTTGTGTATTTCAGCATGCAGACTGGTTACCGTGGTAACTGAGGGATGGCGAGCGCTTTCAACGTGCTGACCACCTCAGCGATGCAGAGCAGAGCGCTGCCCGTCACGTTCTTCTCCTCCTCCGTTGCCGTGACGATGTCCACGGTCTGCAGCAGGACGGGGATGAACGCCTCCTGGTGGGTGGAGCCAAAACTGCGACAGAGCAGCTTGAGGCTGTAGAGCGCCGTCTGCCGGTTGATGGCCTGTTCCGCCTCCTGCTCCACCTCCATCACCTTACAGCTACTTTTACCCACAATGCTCAGGAGGTCGCCAATCAGCTGTAAGAGCACAGTGACCTGAGACAAAGTGATGAAATAATTTAATTAAACATAAAACAGATGATGTTATGAATACTGTATAATGTTGAGTGATTTTATCAACGTATCACATTATTGACACATTCATTAATTACTGTTATTAAACATAAGATACTAATAATGTAAGAGTAATATAATTACATAGCAATAACAACTTTTTATTTTGTTCATTATTATACTTTATGTTATTGACTTGCGATATCTTATATTGAAATATTATTTATATATTTATTTTATAAAATGTTAAGGCTATGTGTTATTAAACATAATGTTAATATGAAGTTGAACCATTAACATAATGATTATGTAATTTTTTTAGAGAGTGAAATTTGCTTTATCCAGAGCGTTGTGTTAGTTTAAGTAGTTAATGTTATATTATCAAAGTTATCTGAGTAAACATATGTTAATATTAAAGTTTACATCATGTTACATTAATAAGTTAATGTTACATATACATTTAAAGCATATATATTGTGTTGCGTCACCTGTTGCTCCTCCCACTGTGTGCGATGCTGAAGTTTGTTGTTCAGCAGCTCCATCGCTTTCCTCCTGACCGACGCCAGCTTATTTCCCATCAGCCCCCTCATCACCGTGATGAAGGTATCCGTGGGCAACAAGGAGTTCACCTGGGTAACAGAAGACGGGTATAACAAAATGATCCATGTGTTAACAGACAACGATTACTGTTGTTATAAATAAAGACAATAATACACATCTGTAGTGACTGATATAAGTAATCGTGGTGTATTGACCTTATCCAGAACTTCGTAGGCTTTATTGAGCAGAACCCTCCAGAACTTGGCGGTGGGTTTGTCGGCGTTGTCCTCCACACAGCGAGCGACAGCGTGGATGTAACGCAGGATCTCCTCCAGCAGCCTGAAACACAACCATCACGTTTCACCGGCTGCTTCCTGTCACAACTCCTTGCTAACGATGAGGAGAAACTCACCTCTGCTGCAGCTGCTGCAGAGACTCATCCACAGCGTCGCCTCTATCTGCTACCTGAAACACACCGTCACATGTTCCTTATTTAAAAACACTCTAAAAACACTGCAGAACGTCTGTTGTTGTGAACGCTCCCGGAGATGTCACCCACCTTCCCGATGAAGCCGGACGAACCGAGCAGCTGAGCCATGAAGGAGACGGAGAGGAACTTGAAGTGTCTGAGCTCTTTGCTGCTGTGAGCCTCCAGACTGAAGATCAGCTCCTCCACCTTCTCCTCCTCATCCTCATTCTTCTTCTTGGGTCCTGGCCGGCGCTTCACTGGAGCTGAAAACATCCAGAGTCAAATATATTGAGACTTTAACGTGACTCGTGAGTTTTGTTCTTTGTTTTGATATTTAAAAGTCTAAATTCTGCATTAAAACACGTTTTATTTACGGTTTTAAATCTCAGAATAAATTAAAAACTGCCTCACCGTCGTCCTTGTCGTCGGGCAGCTGCAGGAGGAAGCTGAGGATGTTGATGATGGAGGTCAGCTGCTCGGTGACCTCAAACTGACAGCAGAGAGAAATCCAGAAGTCCACGTCTTTCTCCAGAGCGGCGTCCTGAAAACACAAACAGACACGTTTCATTTAAGGCTGTGGGATCAATCGGAGCTGAAATGTTTACGTGGATTTGCAATAATGTCTCTGACTACCACTCCCAGAATGCCTTGCTCCTACACTTGCCTTCTCGCTGGTGGAACTGGCGGCCTGCTTGGCGTGCAGCTTGAACAGGAGGAGCATTAGGACCCAGAGGAAGCGGGCGGGGCCCAGCGTGGTCACCAACTGACTGAGGATGGGCAGCCGCCGGTGATCGGGCACGTGAGGAAGAGCGTCGGCAAACACGTGAAGGATCCGAGTGACCACCGCGTCCACGTGAGACGGTGAGCTGCCGTCAGAGAGACCGCGGGCCTGAGGAGGAGGAGGAGGAAGGAGGAAGAGAATAAGGAGAAGAAGGAGGAGAAGAAGGAAGAGAAATAGAGGAAGGAGTTGGAGAGGCAAGAGGAAAAGGAGAAGGAGGAGGAGGAGAAGCAGAAGAAGCAGAAGAAGAAGAAAAAGGAGGAGGAGAAGAAGAAGGGTAATGAGTCTTTTATTCCTTTCACCGTTCCTCTCCAGCTGATGTTCTACAGACGTTCCGTGTCTCACCTGGATCAGAGCAGGTATCACCATCTGCACCGTCTGGTCGATGACTCTGAAGCTGTAGGCGTCGTCCAGACGCATGATGTTTGCTCCCATGAAGGTGAAGATGGGCATGATGTTGTGAAGGACTTTCTCCTGAAGATCACACACAGGCCACAATGATGTTTATTTCTGCTGTCTATAATCTCTCACACAGACGACTGTATATTTGTTTTGGATGAAGACACTCACGGGGAAGATGGCGGCGGCGGTGCCGAGCAGCAGCAGAGCGTGGTGGTGAGTCTGCGGCATGTCGGACGCTCTGATGCACTGAACCACCAGCTCCACGCTGAACTTATCTTCTTCCAGAACGTCTAGAGAGGAGAACGTGACAGAGAGGATCAGTTAGTAGAGTTCCTGCAGTGGAAACATCATTTATGTTTACGACCTGTTCTCCCTCTGACCTACCGGGACCCACAGCGACCCCTTCAGGACACAGTTTGTGGCAGACGTTGAGCAGACAGCTGAGCAGCAGCTGTTTGGTGTACTCCATGTTGATCTGATCACCTGGACATGTCTCCAGACTCCTGAGGACACAAACACACCTCAGCTTATAGCTTCATCTGAGTCAGTTGAAGCTAGTTCTAGAGTTCATTAGGAAAAATAACTTTTTTAAGGTGAGTGTCTAAAGGGAAAAGTAACATTTTAAGGAAAAAAAAATTTAAACCAAGAGTACATTAGGAATTTATTATTCTTTTCAAGTCCAGAGTTCATTAGAAAAAAAAAAAAAAATGTAAGTAAAAAGTCCAAAAGGAAAAAATTTAAATTCTAAAAATGCAGCCTCTTAAATTAAAATAATTTGTGTCATCTAATAAAAAATCATTACTTGTTCTTCTATTATACTACACTTTACTGTATTATATCCATACTACACTGTTTTTTTAATATTCTATTTTGTTGTATTAATGTACTACATATAACTAACTAATTATTAATTGGACCGCGTCCTCTATGCAGCAGATGTTGAACAGATGTTACCTGGCGAGCAGAGAGAACAGAACCGGCACCAACGTCTGAGCTCTCTTCAGCTTTTTCTTGTGCTGTAGCAGCTCCAGGATCAGCGTGACCCTCTGCCACGACACAGCGCCCACTTCTGGACCGACATCACCGCCGTCAGGCTTCCTGATCGGAGACACAACGACTTCATAACGTCTCTGTTGTAAAAGTACTATATTTACCTCAGAGATATAGTACAGTCAAAAGTACAATATTTACCTCTGAGATGTAGTACAGTAAAAAGTACAATATGTACCTCTTAGATGTAGTACAGTAAAACATGGAGAAGTATAAAGTAGCAGAAGCTTTAAATTAAGTACCTCATGAATGTACTTTAGTGGAGTACTTGAGTAAATGTACTGACTTAGATATTTCAGCTGTTTCATGATGATTTTAAACCTTAAATAAATAAAAACATTAATATTAATAAACTCCACCTCTGAGTCATTCTGCTCCGGCGGGTCTGCTGCACCGTCACGCTCACTCTGGGTTTCTCTGGCGGAGCGAGCTCATTGGCCACCAGCTGACCGTCCACGGCCACCTGACACAAAGAGACAAGGTCAGCTGATCAGAGTGACAGGAAGTGGTGTTTAAAGAGACTGAACTGGTGCTCACCCCTTTGAAGACGCTGCTGATGGTGTTGGCCACCAGAGGACTCCGGCTCTCCACCAGCAGGTCGAACATCACCGACAGCAGCTTCTGCTGCACCGCCTCGTCTCCCAGCGCCGAGAAGAATGGCTTCGTGATCTGTAGGGCGGTTTGATATAGAGTATAATCTCTAAATGTATCCATGATTTTAAACCCTGACATAATCATTGGGTTTTTTTTAACCCTGATTTTATCCCTCATATAATCCCTGGTTTGTATAAATGATATATTCCCTGATATTATTCCTGGATTTTAACTGATATATTCCGCTGATATTATCCCGTTTTTTTAAACCTGATATAATCGATTTTTTAAAAACCTGATATAATCCCAGTTTAATAAATGTGATATAATCCCTGGTATAATCTCTGTATTTTAAACACGATATAATCCCTGGTTATTATCGCTGATATAATACCAATTTTATAACCACGATATAATCCCTGTTTTTAACCACGATATAATCCCTGTTAGTAATCCCTGTTTGTAAGGGGCGGCTGTGGCGTAGTGGAGAGCAAGGTAGTTCTCCAATCAGAGGGTCGGTGGTTCGATACCCGGCCTCGGCAGTCGATGTGTCCTTGGGCAAGACACTTAACCCCAAGTTGCTCCCGAAGGCTTGCCGTCGGTGTGGACTGGATGTTGCACGAATGTTAGTTAGAGTCTGATGGTGGCACCTTGCATGGTAGCCTGTCATCAGTGTGTGAATGGGTGAATGATATGTAATACACTACTGATTGTAAGTCGCTTTGGATAAAAGCGTCTGCTAAATGACTGTAATGTAATGTAATGTAATGTAATCCCTGATATAATCCCTGTTATTTAACCCTGATACAATCCCTGGTTTTTGTAACCCTGGGTTGAGGTAATCCTGACCTGCTCCAGGGCGATGATCTGGCAGCTGGGGATGTCGGGGTGAGGCTGGGTCGAGGTCCTCAGAGCTCTGACAAACAGATCCAAACAGTTCTGGTCCTGGACCAGCAGGGGGCCGACGCCTCGTTGAACTTCCCCAGGACGAGGTGCACCAGCTGGGCCTCGTCCCGCAGCAGGGTTGGGGTGTCGGGGCTGCTCTGTTCTAGGAGTCGGTCCAGAACAGGAAGCAGCTTGGAGAGAACGGACTGAGAGGAGACAACACGGGTCCATGAGATGAAACGACATGTCCCTCAGTCTGCAGATGAAATGCTGATGAGTGTACAGGTGTGTTCTGCTCTCACCTGTCCGTTGACGTGGCTCAGTGCTCGCAGCAGGCTGCAGGCGCTGTAGGACGGGCAGCTGGGAGTCTGAATGCTCTGCAGCAGCAGCTGGATGGACGACTGCAGCTTCTTCTGCTGCGTCTTTACTTTAAGAGACTGACTCTCCTCATGAAGCACGCCCAGAGCCTGCAGCGGTATGAATAATAAGAATTATTATTTTAGTGAAAACAATAAAAATCTACTGGAACGCTGAACACTCTGAACAACTGACAGGGAAGTTTAAATGTTACAAGTAAATGTGTTTAATTAATACACTTCAAATAAATACGTATATAATAAATCAAGACTTAATACACAAAATTAGCAGGAATTGTTTTTATAAAACCATCAAAGTAAAAAATAGAAATACACCATAAGACATTAATTTACTATAATATTAATGGTATATATATATATATATATATATGAAGTAAATGCATATAAATATATATTTATTAAGGTTTGAAGCAGATAAGTTTTACTGTATTGTATATATATATATATATATATATATATATATATATATATATATATATATGTATAAAATATAATGAATATTATAGTTTCTTGTATTTATATTTATAACATATTTATATAGCTTTTATAATTATTATTTTATTTGTTTTTAAGTCTTTATTTATTTATTATACGTTAATAAAGTAGTTTTCCTTATCTGTTGGACAAATATGACATCTGAACACATTAACTTACATAACTTCCACTAAATATTAAATAAATGGTCATTGCCGCTCTCCCTTCCTGACTCACCTGGCTCAGGTATGACGGGTCGGCGATGATCTCCTCTGAGGTCTTCAGAAGCTTCTCTGTGATTGGCTGGAAGGGAGAGCTGTCGGCTCCTGATAGGCTGCTCAGAGCGCCGAGGGCCGCCCTCCGGACCTCCCGAACCGGAGAGGTGAGACAGCAGAGCAACGACGGGACCACTGAGAGACGGACGGACAGAGTGTTTGTCAACATGTTAGCTTAGCACGTTAGCACTTTGCTAAACCCAGAGGGACCCTTTAATGAGTTTCTTACCAGGCGAGTCGGCAGCGACCAGCTGCTTCAGCATGGCGGCCGGCTGGGCGCTCAGCAGAGCTCCGCCCACGTACAGAGCCTGGGTCTGCAGTACGGCACCCACCTTAACGTCCAGCTGGTCTCCATGGTTACTGCTGTATCCCCACAGCACGCACAGGAAGCGGAAGAGCATCGCCGGCTCGCGCAGGTGAACCTGGAAGAGATGGAGAGGACGCCGTTTAAGTCACCTTAAAGGAACATTTCAACCTTTAATGAAAGCCTCTCAGTCATACTGATACTGGTTAGCTTAGCTTAGCATAAAGACACAGTTTAGATATACTTTTAAAGTAAAAGACAACAAATTGATCTGCAATGAATCACAGGTTTGACAGGTAAACAGGAAGTGACCTCATACCTCGATGAGCAGCTTCATCAAGTCTCTGAAGCTGCCGGCTGCCGGTCCCTCGCCGGCGCCGCTGATGACAACGCTGAAGAGACGGCAGATGAGCCCGAGATAACAACAGGTGTTTGTGTCCAGCTTCTCCGGGTTCCACCACACGTCACCTGGAAGATACGTGAACACACAACATGCTGAGCGTCTCGTCAGGTGAACTCACCTGGTAGAGACGTGAACACACAACATGCTGAGCGTCCCGTCAGGTGACCTCTGAGTAACTGAGGTGGACTTACCTTTGAAGGACGTGTCGTGACACTTGAGGGAGGAGATGAAGTCCCTGAGCAGAGAGATGAGGACGAAGCTGAACTCTGTGTCCAGCGGCTCACCTGGATGCTGCCCACAGCTGCTCAGGTACAGAGTGAGGGCTTCAGAGAAGGAGGAGGGGGGAGCAGCGACACAGCGACTAGCTTCCTGTTAAAACACAGAAACAACAATAACCAGTCTGAATTAAAGATCAGTTTTTGTTAAATAGTTGTTCAGAAACATCTCAGCTGTTAATGTTACTTTATTCTCTAAATAACATTATATATCCGTGACATAGTTTACTTATATTATTTTACACCATATTAACAACAATTTGTGACAAAGTTGATTTAATTCCCACATTTTAAATTCCCCTTTAATCATATTGTTGATTCCTCTAAACTGAGAAAAATTAATTGTTAAATTAAAGCAAATCAAAAGATGTTATTAGATCGAATTATCTACATCCTCCGTCTCTTTGTGTTCTGTTAAGATCTAAATGTTCTGTGAATACTGGTTCTGAGGACCCCGTTGTACCTGTGTGGCAGCGGCGTCCCTGATGACCTCCAGCAGCGGGCCCTCCAGCAGCGTGTAGACCCTCTGGGCGGTGATCAGGTGCTGCGTCTCGCTCAGCTCCCCGAGGCCGAGCAGCAGAGTCTGGGTCAGAACCGGGAAGGAGGCCCGGGCTCTGAGGGTGGAGCCTCGCTGCTGCTCCACCGACAGAGACAGCTTCTCCAGCTGACGGAGGAAACACACAGACACGTTTCTCCTCATGGTTGGACTTTTAAAAAAAAACCCTTTATCGTCAGATTTTTGAACACATCATGTGCAACGAACGCTTAGTCAGAACAAGCAGCCAAAACGAAGCTTAAAATGTCAATTAATCGTATTGATTCATCTGAGAACAGCCGTGACAAAAAAAAAATCGACTTTCAATCGACAAATCGAAATTTGACTGAACTTCCGGCTGCTGAACACAGAACAGAGAGGAGAGGCTGGAAAAATGTAAAAAGTTTAATATAAATGATATGCTGAGCTCCACCTTTGATTCCAACAGCCCTGAAACTGCTTTGTGGTTCAGAGGGTTAAAATAAAATAAAATAATGAAATAATGTGTTATAATCTGATGTCAGTCTGAATAAACACTCACAGCGTCCCGTCTAGAGAAGTGCTCCATGTTTTTCAGGTTCTTGGTCAATGTGGAGACGAGACGCTCGTTGGCCAAACCTATGAAGTCGGGTTCGCTGCTTCTCTTCAGCAGCTCGTCCAGCTCTGTGTGGAGACAAGAAACCGGATCAACTGGTCAAGAAATAGTCCGACATAGAACGTCCAAAAAAACAAAGTTTACACAAACATTAATCAAACGAGACAGAACACGTTAATCTGAGAGCTTTGATTCACCTGCTTCTTTCAGAATAAAGTTATTTTACTTTAGGTGACTCTGCTTCTCCATCCTTCAGACATTTATTTTATTTTATGTTCCAGCCTGATCACTCAGCTCCTCCACTTCTATTATTAAATATGTTTTTTTATTATTTAATTATCTATATTTGTCCCATAAAAGTGCCTTCTGTTTTATGCCTTTCATATCAGAATAACAAGTTTTTCTGTATTTTAGGAATTAAAAAGACTATTTATTACTTATTTATTGATTTTTTTCATTTAAAGACATTTAAAGTTCGTTAACACGATTGTTAACTCTCTGCAGTGACCCGGTTTCGTCGGTCACCTTGAGCCCAGTTCAGGGTGAGCGGGTGTCGGGAGATGATGGAAGACCGGGCGACGCAGGAGGCCAAGCGGAGCTTGGTGGAGGAGGTGATCACCAGGAAGGGTAGCAGCCTCCAGCCTGCATTCTGCAGCAGCTCACCGTCCCCTTTTCCCAGGTCGGACAGTAAACGCACCGCCTCCGTCAGCACCGGCAGCCTGCAGGAGACGACACAGAGCAATATTACTATATAATAATAACTGATTATTAGTTGCAGAATGATGATTATTTCTGATGTTAATCTTTCATATACGTCAGATGTTAACGTTATCGATGTGTGTAGTTCACTGACCAGCGCTCAGCTACCGACAGATCCCCTTTGTGCAGCAGTGACAGTAAACAGGACACGGTGTCCTCGGGGTCCAACACGTCAACCAGCACCTGAACAGAAGAACCATCAACCATCTGCTCCTTTAAAAAAAACACTGTGGTGGGTGCCGCTGCAGCTTTAGATCATCCACCGTTACACTTGTACGTCCACCACCGTCGCACCAATCAACCACCGCCACACCAATCAACCACCGTTACACCTGTCCACCACCTCACTGACCTCCAGGACTTTTAGAGCGGCGGCTACGACCTCCGGCACATCGTCCTTCAGTCGGTCCATGACAGCGTCTTTCAGGAAGACTTGGTCCAAACTCTGCTGCTGAAGAGGATCATGTGAACAGAGAAAAGAACCGGGCCCAGTTTAGAGCCTTGAGGAACACCAGAAGTGTTCTTACAGATAAAGACATCTATCTGAAGTAGATCCACAGAAGAACTCTTCTAACTTCACCTGAACGGTCTGCCGTACCTGTGCAGATGTGATGATGCCCATCAGGTGCTCCACCGCCGACACTCTGACTGAAGGCTGCGGGTGTTTGAGACTGAGGAGCAGCGACGTCTCCGAGTCGCTTATTATCTAAACACAGAAAGGATTCATTCAGAATATTTAATCAGAGGATATAAACATTATAAGTCAGCATCATGTTTAACAGACAAGTACTTCTTAAGTACCAGTAATAGAGTACTGCGAGTACCTGGTATTTCCCACTGCTCATGGACAAAGACAGGAATTGGTGGTAGAGACGTTTCTGCTCGCTGCTGCTGAGGTCGGTCACGTGACCGCGAGGACGCCGTCCAGAGCGGCGCAGTATCTGACGGAGGACAAACACAGAGATGATGTTAAGACAGTATATTAAAATATTCCTTGTGATTGAATCATGTATTTTATAATTAAATGAGTCCATATTTAATATTGACTCTCTACTTTCAGCTGGGACAAAACTTAGTTTAGTTGCAGCTATAATAACAACATTCTCTTAATCTGATTCAAGATTTAACAGTAACACATTTAAAACCACCAGGTAATGTGTGGTGTTGTTCTCTGTTACACAGCAGCAGTCGGACTCACCGGGACTCGAACAGTCGAACCAGAGGGAGGAGACTGCGGTCGAGTGCCGACATGCTCTCAGCAGAGAGTTCAGTCTGACTCAGATACTCGTCCAGCAGCAACCTGCAGCACAAACATGAGAACGGAGATGAAGGCGTCCTGTTTGCTATGTTGACTCAGTGAAAAGAAGACTTTTTTTAATGGACGGAACAGAAGAAACGTGAAGAAGAAAATATAGTTCAGACGTTTCTGAAGTTATAAAAAGACGAGGAAAAACCTTAATGCACCTTATTAATACTTTCCTTTTCAATCCCATCAACAGGTATCTCGCTCAGAGGGTTAGCGGTTGACATTCTGACATCGTGTTTTTTCAACCTTATTGATAATCTTCACTGTTATTTTGTTTTATTTACACTCTTTATCACTTTGTACCAACATCTCCCCTCTGGATAAATAAACTTCTATTTAGAGCAAAGATGAAGATGAGGAGTGTTTACCGGGCCACAGTCCGGTCCAGGCCGTTGGTCAGAGGGACGGACTTCAGGATGGACTCCAACGCGGCGAGCTCGTCCGTCTGCGTCTCACCTGAGACGGAGGATGAAAGGTAAACTGAGTGTCTCAACACAAACAAAGAGATGAGTCTACATCAACAAAGACCTCAGAGGTCAGCTGGTTCCGGTTCTTACCTGAGCTGCAGGTGAACGCGGCGTGGATCAGGGGAGGCAGCAGGTAGCGCAGCAGAGGACTGACATCATGAGCCGCCGCCATAAGCTGCAGCGTGGACGCCAGCGCCGGCATGGAGCTCAGACGGACGAACGCCCTGAGGGACAACAGACGGGAAGTTAACGATAACTGAGATAAACCTGCTTCAGAACAGGCTACGCCCCCAGACCAGGTGTGACGCTGATCTCAGTCCTACCTGGGCCCGGCGGAGCCCTCCTTCTGGTTCTGCAGCAGCACCACCAGGCAGCCCAGACCCTCACGGGCCAACACGGGCTCTCTGAGCAGAGACTTGCTGACATGAGCGGCCAGCGTGTCGACCAGACTCGCCTCCATCACCACCTTCACCGCCAGCTGGCACACGATCATAAAGGTGGCGGCTTTGTAGTCCATCAGAGACGACTTCAGGCCCTGCAGGGACGATGACGACAGAGAGAGAGTCGCTTTAAAAAGATACTAGAACAACCTCCTTTATGGAACCCTTATATGTGAAATGTTTAAATAGAAGAACAAGAACGTTGGTACAATCCGTTACCTTCTGAACAAACGGCAGCAGTTTGGAAATGATGACGTCAGACACTTTGTCCGCGGCGTCCAGAGCGGAGACGATGGTGGAGGCGTAGAAGGAGAAGATCACTCTGAGCTGGGAGCAACTGCCAGAGAGACCCGAATACGCCTGAAGATGGAGGAGGAGAACACGTACTTTTATTGAAGTAACATCTTGAATGCAGGACTTTTACTTGCAGTAGTATTTCTACACTGAAGTAGTACTTATTTTACTTAAGTAACATCTAAATACTTCCTCCATGTTAAAACCAACTCTGTGTGTGACCTCAGCGTGACATCACTGTGACCTCAGCGTGACGTTACCTGGATGGCGTTGGTGACCAGAGAGCAGATGAAGTCCATGAAGCTCAGGTCTGTGTAGCAGTGAGTGATCAGAGTTCCTCTGGACAGCGGAACGCCGGCTTTCTGAGGACGCAGCGTTCACAGTGAGCATTATATATAAATATATATAATAACAACATAAACATATTTATGAGAGTGAGCGGGGGTCAGAGGCCGGACCTGCAGGCCTTGCAGCCAGCTCCAGCGGTTGGTGGCGTCTTTGATCTTCAGCAGCTGCAGGACTCTGACGAAGACGTTGGTGTCGTGATACGGCAGCGAGCAGGCCAACAGGCTGTCGCTGTTATACAGATGGATGTGGAAGCTGCAACACAACAGGAACATCCAAATATTTGAAACTTTTCAATACTCGGTTCTTTGGACATTGTAGCACATTGTTGCCAAAGTGAGGCTACATTGTCCTCCAGTAGAAGCTGAGAACTCTCGTTGTCTCAAACTCAATAAAACCCTCACAAGTTAAGGGAGGAAACAGCAGCAGTTTATCACAACATCTGGACAACAAGCAGAACATCAGTCTGCAGAAATGATCCGTTTTCTACTGTTTGGAGATCAGCCGTCCATCCTTGTCCACTGCAGTTAACGTTAGTTTGAGCAGAAGAAAAGGATCATCAATCAAAGATCATCAATGAGATAATTGATTAGCTGAGAATGTGTTTTAAAGATTTAGGAACTTCTTGTGTTGCTGCTCAAGAAAGACTATTTGTTTACATACAAGAATAATAAAGAAATGTGGATTATTTTATTTATTAATTGTCATTTTTTTTCTCACAAAACAATCAAAAAGAACCGATGCGAGTATCGGTAAGGAACCGAACAGATAAGAGTACTAGTATTGATAACATCATAAAGATACCCATCTCTACTTTGGACACATTTGGATCAGTAATAAGACGTGTAAAGGTGTGATACCTGCCCTCGGTTTGATGTCACAGAACCAGACCATTAACTAACATCTCGTAGAATTAGACTTTAGGATGCGTACCGGTGGACCAGCCACTCGATGCACTTGTGCGCCGGCTTGAGGAGGAAGTATGGGCAGAGGCGGGCGAGGAAGAGTGAGATGCCGGCATCCAGCTTCTCGTTGACCTGTTTGGACTGGACGCTGCGCTCCAGGGTCAGCGAGGCCCGGCTGAACAGGGTGTCCTGGAACTCCAGGAAGGCGGGTTCGATTCCCAGCAGCTCCTCCAGCCCGGTGCAGCCTGGAGGAGGACAGAGTTTTATAATGCTGAAGGAGTAATGTGCTGGTGTCTGGTGGTCCTTCAGGACCCGGACCAGGACTCACCGAGGGCGTAGAAGGTGCTCTTGTCCATGGAAGCAGCATCTTTGGGGTCAAAGAGGAGCGAGGCGACCTCTCTGCGCGTCAGCAGGTTGGCGTCGCTCTGAGGCAGCGCGAGCCTCTTGAGCTGGTGGGCCAACGAGGTCATGATGATCTTAATCTGAAGGACACACAAAATGTTACGCTCACATTTCTCTTATTTAGTTTAAATAAACCTGATGTAACCTGAGGAAGTCTGTCTTGAAGCAAAAAGCTGCTTAAATGACTTCAGAATTGGAGAACCAAACTTTATTACATTTTTAAATTGTGCTGCATTCTGACACTGGACACGTTAAACCAAATTCTGTTGGTCAAAGTGATGATTTAAAGGTTCTTCCAGACAACTGGAGTTCCCCATCACACATTCAAAAGAAGAGAAAAAAGTATTTAATTTGTATAATTTAAATATGTTATAGCCAAATTGAAGGGGGGGGGGGGGGTTAGAGTATTAACTCATTTCAGAATAAAGCGTTCACTTATTGACATACAAGAAAACAGTAAAACTGCATTTTTTCAAGGTTTGGTATATAAATTAATTCCAGACAAATACACTATCATCCAGTGTAGTAACTGCAACATAACTTTAAATCAGCATGTTTAAAATGAGGCCCTAAGTGCTTCATTCTGACTTTGTGGAAGAACACATCAAGTCAAACTCTGTTGATTAAAGTAGCATATTAAAGGTTCTTCTGAAAACTAAAACACCACTGGAGATTCAGATTACTAATATAACTTTATGATCTCTACCTCACTTTGCTATGAATCATTATCTTCTGATAACTGATAACATAAAACCTTTAATAACGGTATTATCACAGTCTTGAGCAGCAATAGTGGTGCAAAGCATTTCTTTAAAAGAAGAAAAAAAGATAATCAATAAGTATCTATTTGGAAATGTAATAGCAGAATTGAAAAGTTGATCTTTTGGTTTCAGAAAAAGTGTTTGAAGAGCATCACTTTTATGAAGAGCATACACTCCCTGATAAGCAAGAAAACATTAAATCTGCAGTTTATTCAGGGAGTTTGGCATTTAAATACATGAACTTCAGACCAGAAATTGATCCCTTTAACTGCTGCGTTCAGATAGTAATCCAGTTTGACTCCTCATACTTTATTCACTCAACTAGTTGCTTTTAGATTAACTGGCTCGGAGCTGATGTTTTGCACCAGAAACACACATGTTAGCTTGTTAAGCTAACTAGCAGACTTCTGAAAACATCACCGGTGAAACGAAACTAAATGTCTCGCGACCACCGAACGTAAACTGAAACACACCGGAAAGATATGATGATAAAAATAAATCAATTTAGTAACTTATAAATATAGAAGATAAAAAAAACTCCAACCTGTTTTCTGTAACTTGGACAAACACATGTGTGAAGAGACCTCGTTCTGGGAGATTCTACATCCGGGTTACGTGAAGCGGCGTTACCAGCCAATCACAGCACAGAGGGGCGGGACTTAGTCGGCAAGTACTAGCCAATCACAGCACGAGTGGGCGGGACTTAGTCGGCAAGTACTAGCCAATCACAGCATGAGTGGGCGGGACTTAGGTGACGAGTACTAGCCAATCACAGCAGTAGAACTAACAAATCACAGATGCTTCGTTCCTTCTGTATTTACACTTTTGAGGTACTTGTACTTCTACTGCACCACATCTCAAAATGAACTGTTGTAGTGTACTTTTTACTGCAATACATTCATCTGACAACTTTAGATACTTTCTAGAACAAATCAACAGAAGTTTATAAAATGTAACATTGTGTTAGAGATTAATAGAGCAGACACACTTTGATTTTTATGAGACTCTAAACTTATCACATGGTTTTAATTTGAATTACTGATCATATTATCAATATTTCACTAATAATGTAAAGAAAAGTCCAGAAACTGAAAACTATATAAATATTTGTGTACATTTTACTTATAATACTGTAACTGAGGTAGAATTACTGCAGTACTTCTACTTTTAAGTATCTGAGTATCTTGTCTTTGAGTGACAAAACTGTTTTGTTGTAATGACAATAAAGTTGAATTGAATGCTTAAAATATTCTCATTATAATTAGCTGCTTTAATTAAATGTAAAACATTAAAAAAATGGACTTGAAATAGAGCGTTTTTGTAATTAACTCGTGACGTCACACCCTCGTCACACCTCCGTGTCCCGGGCGGTGACGTCACGTGGGGAGGGTTTCGGGAGGCTCAGGTCGGTCGGTCGGTGTGACACGGAGTGAGTTATCGGTCAGCATGAGGAGCGCGAGGACGCTGCGGCAGCTCGCGACTGTCCCCACGCGGAGTCTTCATCATGTCCATCAGCATCATCATCATCATCATCACCTGCATCAGGGGCGGTCAGCCGGGATCATAGGAGCTCCTTTCTCCGGGGGACAGGTGAGTGCACAGTGCAGAGAGCGTGTGTGTGTGTGTGTGTGTGTGTGTGTGTGTGTGTGTGTGTGTGTGTGTGTGTGTGTGTGTGTGTGTGTGTGTGTGTGTGTCATCATTTACATTGTTGTTTTTGTTTTTGTTGTTGTTGTTGTTGTTGTTTTTGTTGTGCTGCTGCAGCCTCGCGGGGGAGTGGAGAGAGGACCGGACCTGATCAGAGCTGCGGGTCTCCTGCAGAAACTGCAAGAGCAAGGTGAGTATTCAGGTCCAGTAAAAGTACTAATGCAACCATGTTAAATACTCCATTTAAAATCCTACTAAAGTGCAAGTACATAGTATTATTTCCCCGCTGCGGGACTAATAAAGGATTATCTTATCTTATCTTATATATTACAAAGTATATACTACTATCATCAGCTAATATTATATATTACAAAGTATATACTACTATCATCAGCTAATATTATATATTACAAAGTATATACTACTATCATCAGCTAATATTATATATTACAAATTATATACTACTATCATCATCTAATATTATATATTACAAATGATATACTACTATCATCAGCTAATATTATATATTACAAAAGCTAAAAAACAGCTAAATGTAGAGATAAGTATACTATGTTATATAGATAAAGATAAGATAAGATTATCTTTATCTAAATATAGAGATAAGTATACTATGTTATATGGATAAAGATAAAATAAGATTATCTTTATCTAAATATAGAGATAAGTATACTATGTTATATAGATAAAGATAAAGATAAGATAAGATTATCTTTATCTAAATGTAGAGATAAGTATACAATGTTATATGGATAAAGATAAAATAAGATTATCTTTATCTAAATATAGAGATAAGTATACTATGTTATATGGATAAAGATAAAATAAGATTATCTTTATCTAAATATAGAGATAAGTATAGTATGTTATATAGATGAAGATAAGATAAGATTATCTTTATCTAAATGTAGAGATAAGTATACTATTTTATAAAGATAAAGATAAAATAAGATTATCTTTATCTAAATGTGGAGATAAGTATACTATGTTATATAGATAAAGATAAGATAAGATTATCTTTATCTAAATGTAGAGATAAGTATACTATGTTATATATTATGTGTATATACTATATATTCATACTGCAGAGTCGATGTCTGCAGTACTTGTACTTCAAACACGTTAAAACATTTTGAATTTAAAGAAAATCAAAAAGATGAGACTGAGACTTCTGAGCTCTTCCCTGTAAAATAATAATGATTAATAGTTTAATAAACTAACTAATTTGTTGTTAAATATCAGCAGAGGAGTTTATTTTTAAACTGAAGTTTATTAGTCATTACAGAGCGAAGACAGTCGTGTCCCAAATCTGGGACACGACTGTCTCTAATCCCATGAGACTAACAGCTCAGAGCAGGAAGAGACTGTGTGTGTGTGTGTGTGTGTGTGTGTGTGTGTGTGTGTGTGTGTGTGTGTGTGTGTGTGTGTGTGTGTGTGTGTGTGTGTGTGTGTGCGTGGATCAAGGTCGGACTATTCTCCGTGATCTGCACACACACACACACACACATACACACAGAAATAGATCAGTGTGTGACGAACCGGATCAAGTCAAGCAGAATTTGCTAGTTTAAAACACACACAAGGTCTTTATTAAATTAAACTAAAATAAGTTATTTAATTAGTTAAACACAGGACGACTGTCAGACGTCCCAACTGAGGGACAACAAAGATTATGTCTCCTAATATTTCCTGTCAGAGTGGTATAATTGACAGATATCGGGTTAAACGCCAGTAGAAATACTATGAATGTTTAGACAAACTCCAGATCTCAGATCAGAAAAAACTCAAATGATTTACTCTGTTGTTTAGTTTGGACGACTCAATAACTCATATTTTCATGGACAGAATGAGACATCTGTGTGTGTGTGTGTGTGTGTGTGTGCGTGTGTGTTCATAAGTCACTATGACCTGCAGTTTGTTCTGCAGTAACCTGTTTACTTTGCATTGCAAAATGATTGCAAAATGAAAAGATTTCACACACACACACACACACACACACACACAGAGAGATGATCTACTGACTGTTAATGTTCACTCAGAGAGCATTCTGGGAAAAATCTACCTGTACTGACTCTTTGTCTTTTCTGGATCGAGCAGAAAGAAGAAGAATAAACCATAAAGAGGATATGAAACAAGTTTTTGTGTTTGTTTAATTAAACTTTGAGGTGTTGGTGTCTGCAGGCTGTGCAGTGAAGGATTATGGGAATGTGGTGTTTGAGGACGTGTTGGATGACGAGCCGGTCAGTGGGGTGAAATGCGTGCGGACGGTGGGCAGCGCCAACCAGAGGCTGTCTGAGGCAGTGCAGGCCGTGAAGAGGGACGGACTCACCTCAGTGATGCTGGGAGGAGACCACAGGTGAGTACTAATACTACTACTACTATAACTAGTACTGTGAAAACACTCTGTAAGAGTACTAATACCACAGTGTGAAGAGGGACGGACTCACCTCAGTGATGCTGGGAGGAGACCACAGGTGAGTTCAGTCTCAGTAGAGAGACACACCTGGAGACAAAGTATTACTACGTCCCACGTACTACAGTATGAGTACCGTAAATACCACTGTAATACCACACTGTAAAATGCTCTATGAGAGGACTAATAACACACTGTGTAAATATTCTATAAGAGTACCAATACCACATTGTAAAAATACTCTGTAAGAGTACTGGTACCACACTTAAAAAATACTACTAGCAAACTGTGAAAATACTCTGTAAGAGTACTACACAGTAGAAATTATCTATGAGTACCAATACCCCACTGGTAAAACACTCAGTTAAACGTGTGTTCAGTAACAACAGCATCACAGTCTGTTAATCATCAGCAGGACACACACACACACACACACACACACACACACACGCACACACAGGCACGCACGCGCACACACGCAGTTCAGTAGAAAAGTTTCTACTGAATCTTTTTTATACTTTTATACCTTTAATTCTTGAAAACATTGCCATTGTAACAAGTGAACTGATATAAAGGATATTTTCACATCATTAAACCTCAGATTAAAACCATTAAAACCAGATCTTTTACTTCTGTGAAAGTAGCAATATTAAAAAGTAAAAACACAAAAGTATTACCATACAAATATACTTAAAGTACAAAAAGTAATTTAAAAATATACAAATTCTGCAGAATAATGTTTGTTTTCTTCAATGTAGTAAAAGAACAACATTTCCTCTGAATTGTTGTGGAGTAAGGAAAAGGAAACACTCTAAAGTAGTACTAGTACTTCATAGAACCTTGAATCTGTACTGTCTCCTGTGTTCATCAGTCTGGCCATTGGCTCCATTCATGGTCACTCGGCGGCGGTGGGAGATCTGAGCGTCGTCTGGGTCGATGCCCACGCTGACATAAACACGCCCCTGAGCTCGTACACGGGAAACATCCACGGGCAGCCGATGTCCTACCTCCTCCACGAGCTGCAGTCGAAGGTCAGTTTATCAGGGACGTCCTGAGGGGGGCGCTAGAGGACAGATTCACAAATTGTCTTTACGTCCACGCGGCTGAAATATTTCTACGAAGGCCTGTCAAAAAAAAGGAGAAATATTCAGATAAAAAAAGCCGTAAATTTACCATTAATTACACGGGTATTCTCTGATATTATAAAGTCATAAATGTGAGAAAAAATAGTTGTTTGCATTGTTGTTTGCATTGTTGTTTGCATTGTTTCTGCACTGTTAGTACTGTTGCTGTTATAAGCGCTGTTTGCTTGTTAGCACTGTTTGCTCTTCAAAGCAAACTGTTATTGATCTGTGTGTCTCCAGATTCCCGTCCTGCCCAACTTCTCGTGGATCAAACCGTGTGTTTCGGCCAAAGATCTGGTCTACATCGGTCTGAGAGACGTGGATCCAGCAGAGCAGTAGGTCTTTATCTCCGGTCCCTGAGGAGCGTTTATCCACTTAGATAAAATAATCCTTTATTAGTCCCGCAGCGGGGAAATCTGCAGGATTACAGCAGCATAGGGTAAAGTGCACACAAGAGACATAGTAAAAGAAAGACAAGATAAAAATAAAATGCAATAAAAACAACTATTATAAATAAGCAATAACAAACAGTAATTGAAATATTATATGTACAGATAGAATAACTTCATCCTCCTCTCACAGAATATGTGTTTTTCCTAGAGAGCAGAATGTTTTCAGTGTTATCGCTGATGAACCAGTCAAAGAGCTGACGAGTCGTGTTTCACAGTTACATCCTGAAGCTTCTGGGTGTGAAGGTGTTCTCCATGTCGGAGGTGGATCAGCTCGGTGTCGCTAGAGTCATGGAGGAGACCTGCGACTACCTGTCTGCCAGGTAAGCTTTCATTCTTTACATCCACTATAAAAAAACCTGTTTACAGAGCTTTAACTCTTTTATGCGAAATCCTGCTTCTTCTTCTTCTTCTTCTTCTTCTTCTTCTTCTTCTTCTTCTTCTTCTTCTTTCTCTGTAGTCAGCTTTTACAGAATTAAATTAATCTGAATACAATTCAATAATAATAATAAAAATAATATTAATAAAAATACCAATAATACTAATAATAAATGTGTGTTTTTTGTATTACCTGTACAGCGTGAAGAAACCGATCCACCTGAGCTACGACATCGATGCCATCGACCCCTCGGTTGCCCCGGCAACGGGGACACCTGTAGTGGGAGGGCTGACCTACAGAGAGGGAGTCTACATCGCTGAACACCTCAGTCAGACAGGTGGGCTGCAGCAGCATAGCATAGCATAGCATAGCATAGCATAGCATAGCATAGCATTGCAACTGGAGACACATGCTGAATCTGCCCCACGTCCTGCAGGTTTGCTGTCGGCGGTGGACTTGGTGGAGGTGAATCCTCTGAGGGGTCAGACTGAAGAGGACGTCCGGTCCACCGTCAGCACGGCGGTGGATCTGCTGCTCGCATGCTTCGGACACCTCCGCGGTGGAAACCACCCGCCGGATTACCACCTGCCCGAGCCTTGACGAGGGACGACGCCGGCCTCTCCGACTGAAGTGATGGACACCTGCCTCTGATCACCTGTGAGAACTAACGGGACAATCAGAGATGAATAAACTCAGTGGAGTACACTCTCTGCAGTGCTTTAAACCAAAGAAACAAAGATGTTCCTGGGCAGAGGTCAACTTTAAAAACAAATCATGTTGTTCATTGATTAATCCAATGTATCAATTATCCTTTTGATTCATTATTTCGTCTGTAAACTGTCACAAGAGAGTAAACATTTTCATATTCTGTTGATATGAAGCATGAAATGTTTGTTAAATAAATAACAAGTAATTGATTGTCAATATTCAGTTTATAGGCTGATAGATTAACTAAATTTGATTCAACTGCCTCAAGTATAAATTCATCAAAATAAATTTAAAACAATGTTTTATATCGTGAAAATGTAATTAAACACATTTTAATCCAGTTTAATCAACATATTATTCCTAGTAGTCTGGTCAGTTCAATGTTTCTCTGTTTAAATCAGACACACACAGACACGAAACCCTGCCCTGATGCTCGTCTGGCCACAAACATATCAAATATATTCCCTCCTGTATATATATATATATATATATATATATACAGGAGGGAATATATTTGATATGTTTGTGATGCTAACATTACTAATAGGGCAAACAACAGCTAACAGTGCTACTTTTCCACAACTCTTTAAGGACCTGTAGTATACTGTCCATTATAACTTAAACAGAGGTGTGTAGTGTAAGTTATGGTTTAGGGACTTTTTAAAACATTACATCCAGTTTGTCTCCATATATCTCCAACGAGGAGTAAACGGCTTTGGTGCTACCACATGTGAACCGTCTATCAGTCCTTCTGTCCGTAGAAAATGGTTCCCCGACATTACTGATACAAAAAGAATATAACATGATTTTAACCAGAATCAAGAATTGACTCATAATCAAAAATGCTGTAATACGTGAAACTAAATACACACTTGAGTAATGTGTGTATAGTGATGAGAACAGAACAGAACCTTTATAGAAATATTTGACGTTCTACTTTCTGCAGAATGAGTTGTTGTAGAAGCAGGACCCTGCTCCGGATGTCCCGCTGGTAGCACTGGACACATTTACTGGCGGCTGTGGCACATGAGGTAGAGCGCTTGTCCCGTAACCACAAGGTTGGTGGTTTAAACCCCTCTACCAGCAACATGCCGAGGTGTCCTTGAGCAAGACACCTAACCCCAAGTTGCTCCCCGGGCGCTTCATTGCAGCCCACTGCTCCTCTGGGATGGTTTAAATGCAGAGAAATAATTTCCCCATTGTGGGACTAATAAAGGCTTAATTACTATTATTATTATTATTATTATACTGACCCCGTTATGAACTGGCACCTAGTGTGCCAAAAAAACAAACAAACGGATTAATATCCTTAAGGGCTTCTTTTGGCCCTGAGTCAAACAGGACTAATTCCTAACTTTTCTCTTCATAAAAGCCATCAGCTGGTTTTCTTGTGCCCAGTTTCAGGAACATTAGATCCTTTGTTAGATTACATGTTTAATGAGAATGAAATCAACTGATGTTCTGCTGTACGTTGGTCCTGAACTAATGCACCAGACAAATCTTCATGCTAATGGACTTCAGGATGTAGTTATGGTACCAATCCACTCCAACAGCAATGATGAACCCTGTTGGGGTTTGAAGCTAAACCATAGTACACCCGGGGGATTCGGTACTGAGGAGGCCGGGGAAATAACGTTACCCCAGATGTGTTTGAATGGCAGATATTACCGTTACAACCAGTTGCCTCCTGTCAGAGACGACAGCGACGGCTAACAGGATGTGAACTGCCTGAGTAGCCTCCCCAGTACACAAGAATCTAGATCTGTACTGGACAGGAATAGGGATCAGCTGGAGGAACGCAGTGGGTTTAAAGTGGACTGAACTGCAGACACCCTGTACATCGACCGGAGGAACCATCCCTTGTGACTATGAGGAGGATCTATCATGTACTGGCCAACAATACGATGCTCTCCGATTCATCACACACCTTCCTGAGCCCAAGTCTTAGTTGAACAGCTTTGGACCAATCAAAGGGGGTGTTGTGATCCAGACCTGCACCTTAAATTCTGGGAGGATCGACAAATCTTCTGCGATGCTTCTGAAACGAGGATCGTATAAGTTTCTTATCTGCTCAGCTATGTTATGACGAGATCCAGATGTTCCCCCAAATAGCTTCTATCCATTGCTGCTCCTGGAGCTATGACAGGCCCTAGCTGGGGCACAACAAGCTCAGCTACTTCAGAGGAAGTTGACCCTGAACCTTCAACCCCTCACCTTGTGGACTGATCCAACCACAGTTCTTAAGTGGCTTCTGTGGGAACAGGAGCATCAGAAATTCAAATCAGATGACAAATAATTCACTGGCTGACATTAGTCCACTGGGAAGAATCATCCAATCTGATAACATTCTTTCATCACTATGCAGATGACACTCCGAACTACCTGCCTCAATATTCAAAATTAGGTCAATGGAACTCTTTTACACTGTGTCCAAGACATTTCAGACCGGTTGGATCTTTATTTCCTTCAGATGAATGAGGACAAGATAGAGATCCTACGTGTTCCCCTTCACAACTAATTTAAAACTTCCTGGTTATTAACAAGGTCTGAGAAACTAGACCACTTCCCTCCTTTCCTTGCATCCTTAAGGGGCTGCTCACATGTCGCGTCTAAGAACATGGAAAACATCAGTGGAGTCGCTTTCATCTTTTTATCCGAGATGCTTGGGGGGGGGGGGGGGGGGGGGGTTCTGCTCTACTGTCGCGCCTTCCCTTACTAAGCAACCAAAACCTGTTAACGATAAAGTTGCAGTAATTTAACAGTAAGCCTCACTGACTAATCAAAGATAAAGGAAATTCCAGCAGCATAAATCGCTCACAGTAGCTTCACTCGTCATCTTCAGTCGGGCCTTTCAGCCGGTCTTTGTGACGTCGTTGCTTGTAAGGTGCTGCACTAAATTGATTCACTTCTCTTTAATTTATTTACACTAGACTGACTAACAGAATAACCGGATCAAGTCAAGCAGAATTTGCTAGTTTAAAACACACACAAGGTCTTTATTAAATTAAACTAAAATAAGTTATTTAATTAGTTAAACACAGGACGACTGTCAGACGTCCCAACTGAGGGACAACAAAGATTATGTCTCCTAATATTTCCTGTCAGAGTGGTATAATTGACAGATATCGGGTTAAACGCCAGTAGAAATACTATGAATGTTTAGACAAACTCCAGATCTCAGATCAGAAAAAACTCAAATGATTTACTCTATTGTTTAGTTTGGACGACTCAATAACTCATCTTTTCATGGACAGAATGAGACATCTGTGTGTGTGTGTGTGTGTGTGTGTGTGTGTGTTCATAAGTCACTATGACCTGCAGGTTGTTCTGCAGTAACCTGTTTACTTTGCATTGCAAAATGAAAAGATTTCCACACACACACACACACACACACACACACACACACACACACACACACACACACACACACACACACAGAGAGATGATCTACTGACTGTTAATGTTCACTCAGAGAGCATTCTGGGAAAAATCTACCTGTACTGACTCTTTGTCTTTTCTGGATCGAGCAGAAAGAAGAAGAATAAACCATAAAGAGGATATGAAAGAAGTTTTTGTGTTTGTTTAATTAAACTTTGAGGTGTTGGTGTCTGCAGGCTGTGCAGTGAAGGATTATGGGAATGTGGTGTTTGAGGACGTGTTGGATGACGAGCCGGTCAGTGGGGTGAAATGCGTGCGGACGGTGGGCAGCGCCAACCAGAGGCTGTCTGAGGCAGTGCAGGCCGTGAAGAGGGACGGACTCACCTCAGTGATGCTGGGAGGAGACCACAGGTGAGTACTAATACTACTACTACTATAACTAGTACTGTGAAAACACTCTGTAAGAGTACTAATACCACAGTGTGAAGAGGGACGGACTCACCTCAGTGATGCTGGGAGGAGACCACAGGTGAGTTCAGTCTCAGTAGAGAGACACACCTGGAGACAAAGTATTACTACATCCCACGTACTACAGTAGGAGTACTGTAAATACCACTGGAATACCACACTGTAAAATGCTCTATGAGAGGACTAATAACACACTGTGTAAATATTCTATAAGAGTACCAATACCACATTGTAAAAATACTCTGTAAGAGTACTGGTACCACACTTAAAAAATACTACTAGCAAACTGTGAAAATACTCTGTAAGAGTACTACACAGTAGAAATTATCTATGAGTACCAATACCCCACTGGTAAAACACTCAGTTAAACGTGTGTTCAGTAACAACAGCATCACAGTCTGTTAATCATCAGCAGGACACACACGCACACACACACCCCCCAGATCCAACAGTGTGATCGATCGATGAGTTCAGATTTTACTGAATGTTTCACAACTGAAGTTTTCCCCGTTAGGGTTAATTTATTCATAAAACAATAAGAAATATTATTGAGATTTAGATTTTATTTTATTTAGAGCTCACATGTTGAAATACAGAAACAGAAAAACAAATATTCACATCGAGGAAAAAGTAGCAATAATCAAATAAATAAATATTTCACATTAGTTCAGTAGAAAAGTTTCTACTGAATCTTTTTTATACTTTTATACCTTTAATTCTTGAAAACATTGCCATTGTAACAAGTGAACTGATATAAAGGATATTTTCACATCATTAAACCTCAGATTAAAAGCATTAAAACCAGATCTTTTACTTCTGTGAAAGTAGCAATATTAAAAAGTAAGGTGCTGCACTAAATTGATTCACTTCTCTTTAATTTATTTACACTAGACTAACAGAAAACAGATACGGTTACTGTCAGCTCTTATTGGTTGTTCATTGTCACATGACATCCAGTGCACTGCAGCGTTTCAACAGTTGAACTATTTTGTACCTCGGGACGCCATCATAAGAGTTTGATTGACAGTTGGTTCATCGCCATAACAAGATGTAATCACGGGCTGCTCTAAGGGTCGGGGAGCAGTCACAGTGCTTGGCCGTGCATTTCACTTCTGAATTTGAGTAACTTGGCATATAATGCACAAGATCACGTGACTTTCATAATAAAATAGTACAAAGAAGGTGAATTCATTTTTAAATGCTTTAAAAACAGGAGGTCTTTAAAATCTACATTTAAGTAAATATTTAGCAGCCAAATCTAATAGTTTACAGGATATTCAACCTTTGTTTCTTGATAATGCATTTAATACAGGACTTATTTCATTACAGGGTTTGTATAAAGGTAATAAAGTACTTCATGAATATGAGATATGCGTTAAGACAATAAGTACAGAAAATTACAATCCCTCCTCGTCATAGTGGAGGTTGGTTTATGGCGTTAAGCCGATTAAACTAGTTGTTTTCTTGATTCTTCAGTTAATTTTGTTTGTTCATCCCCTGGAGTTTCAGAGAATAGTTAAACAAACAGCATTTTGATCATAAACTCCTTCATGTTGTCTGGAGACGAAGAGAATATAAATAAATATCCAGGAAGACGTTGACGGCAAAAACAACTGATCAGTCAAGTGACTTTAATATTCTCTACTTCTGAATTTATTCAATAAAGGCATTTCCATTATCAATTCAGTGCAAGAAAACTCTTTTTGACACAAAGACAAAAATCACCTCAACTGAGCGTAAAAACATTTTTGTAATTGAGGAACTTTTATTGAATTTTGTTGTTTCCATACAGCTTTTCTGATGAAATACTTTTAAATGGAACAACACACATTTTTCTGTGTGCAGCAGAACGTTATACTTTTTTATTCTGACTAGAAACGTATTTTACATCTTGCAGACTGAACATCCTCGATTACATTCGTTAAAACAATCCTTTCTATCAAACAAACAAACAAACAAACAAACAAACAAACAAACAAACAAACAAACAGGAGTGCAACATATTACACGTTCTTTATAAGATAATAAAGTTGTGTTGTGTTTGAGGTGAAACAGATCTGAGGTCAGCGATGAAGGACAGCTGGACATCTTCCTCTCCATGACGACTGACGAAACAAACAACGAGGCTTCAGCAGGAAATAAAGATCAATAATCTCACTTTACTTTTTAAATGTGGCTCAATTTCTCATCTGTTCCACTTATTTATAGGTGGAATGCTTCTTAGAACATATACTTAAGAACTGTACTTCTACTTTACCTGAGTATACTTTATACTTCTACTACATCTCAGAGTAAATATTGTACTTTTTACTACATTTTCTGACAGCTTTAGTTACTTTACAGATTCAGATCAATACTCCGCTAATAAATGATGATGTATTATTATAGATTATGTAAAGTCAATAAAATGAGCTGCAAAATGAAAGTGATTAATGCATCAAAACTTATAATATATATTGTTCTTAATAATAAGTACTTTTACTTTTGGTACTTTAAATATATTTTGAAGTTGAATTTTGTACTTTTACGTACATTTTGAATGCAGGACTTTTACTTGTAACAGAGTATTTCTACACTGTGGTATAAGTACTTTTACGTGGAGGGAAGAAGGATTCTGATCTTTTACTTCCTGGTTGTGTTACCAGCAGTATTCTGGTTCCTGATTGGTTCACACAGTCTGTGATGCATTCATCAAAGATGGTGACATTTACAGTTCAGGTCATGTGACCCGACAACGCCACATTAAAAATATATCAGATTAAAAAGACGATCTTTAAAGAGAAGTTACTGAAACTAAACTGAGAAAATATTAGTGTAGTGGAAGTATAAAGTATCAGAACTTTGGAATATTTAAATAAAGTTCAAGTACCTGGAGTTTGTATTTGAGTAAATGTACTTAGTATCATCACAGCTCCGTTAAACTCCCAACAAGGAATAGATCAAAGCTTTAAAGGATGAAATGACGTCGTGACTGACGATGTTTCAAAAATATCTGCACTCGTGTTGCGTTCGTGTGACTTCTGTTAAAATTAAGATCAAAGGGGGAAACGTCAAACATGACCTTCAGTGAACTGCATGTGTTTAAAGACAAGATGAGTAGGAGGAAGAAGAAGAGGAGGAGGAGGAGGGGGAGGAAGAGGATGAGGGGGAAAAGGAAAGAGGGGGAAGAGGAGAAGGGGGAGGAGGAAGATGAGGAGGAGGAGAGGGAAGAGGAAGAGGGGGAAAAGGAGGGAGTAGGAAGAGAGGAGGAGGAGGTCATGGTTTAAATGTCATCTGTCTGTTGTTTGTCAGTGAATGACCTCAAGGCTGAAATAGCCTGAACACACACACACACACACACACACACACACACACACACACACACACACACACACACACACACACACACACACACACACACACACACACACACACACAGAGTGTTTGTGGATAAGGGAAGTGTAACCAGTCAGAGTGGGAGGAGGAGATCATGATGGTGCGATTCGTGGAAGCGTGTAAAAGGTCAGGTGACATAGTATCATAAGTAATACTATGTGTACTTTTACTTATTTTAATGCAGTACTTTTACCTGTAACAGACTATTGCTACACGGTGGTATTACTAATTTTACTTGTCCTTATAGGACAAAAATGTCCCCTTTGTAAAACTGCTGTTAATATTATTTTATAACGTTATTATTTTAAATAATCTGTAAAATGTAGTGTTGGTGATAAACTTGAATAAATCCAGTATTTTGAAGGAAATGTTTTCACACTAATATAAAATAGATATTAGAGATGAATTATGAGCTGTTTAACTTCCTCACACTAGCTCTAAACAGATTATAATACATCATTAAAACTAATAATGACTATATTTGTTTTAATCCATAAAGATCCAATATTTTGTTTCTTTATCATTTAAATTGTGAGTTTTTAATGAAGAAAAAACCCACTATAAATTATTATAACAAAGTAAAAGTATAACATTTAGTATTTTTGATGATTTACTGACTTCAGAGCGTTGAACTGATTTTTGGGACGATGACAAAAAAATATTCTGGATCCTTGTAGACCAGCTGCTATAATCAAACAACTAAAGGATCTGTATCTGACAGTATGGATCATCAATGGTCAATAATTAGTATCAGTATCCATTCGTTCTGTGCTGATCAGATCTGTGAGTTTTATGGTCCTCTAATCAGCTCCATAGAGACAAACATGAGAAAATGGGTCAATGTGGGGAAATAAAATAGTAAAAATTAAATGTTGAAGTCAGAGATCAATAATTAAAGTCTGATTATATTAATTACATTTTGGTTCAATCAATGGTTTTATTGGTTTTAATGGGTTTGATGGGGACATTTTTGTCCTTCAGGTCTGAGTGTCTGTATTTATTTATCTGCACAGTTTATTAGAGACGTATTATAGGAGCTGAAGTTCAACTAACAAAATAAAAGATGTATAAATATATTAATCCCAGTTGCATAAACAGCCAAAACAATAAAAAAATAGAAGATTAAAAATCCAAAATGTTCCTAGTGAGGCAGAAAGGTGACGGAGTGGGTTTTTTTCAATCAACATACAGGACTGAAGAAATTCATAAATAAAATATTTTAAAAGGTGGAAAGTACAAAAATAATACTTAAAAACAAATCACCTGTAGCTAAACTGTGTAGTTAATTATTTTACTCTTTAAATCAACTGATTTGTTCTGCATAATCAACCTGTAATGATCAATTGAAATCAGTTTTTGAAAGTGATTGAATGTTGATTGTGTTTATCGGTGGAACACACACACACACACACACACACACACACACACACACACACACACACACACACACACACACACACACACACACACACACACACACTTTAGATAAAAATAAATCACATGTTCAGCGACAGACTCAGCAGTTTAGAGGAGGAGGAGGAGGTCAGTCCGTCTCCTGGAGGCCACAGCGCCTCCTGAACTCCTGCCCTCGTTCATGGATCCATTTATTGGACACTGCAGACAGACAGAGAGATGAAGATGAGGATGACTGTTAGAGGTGAACGTCATGCTAACGTGCTAACGGATTCTGTGTCGTTGTGTTTTCTGGACCAGAGAAAAATGAAACTGATCCTCGTTGTTCTCTGTGAAGTTGAGCAGGAAGTGATGTAACGAAGCGTCGATGTGTTTAATGTGGAGAAAGCTCTGCACCAGACTCAAAAAACAGCCTTTTAAATGCTTCACAGCTGGTCAGCAGACAGTCATATGGTCACTGAGGACACAGTTTGACCTCATGTGCTCTGATGCATTCGTCATGCAGTGAACACACCTCCTGGAGAACCAGCTGTTAAAGTAATTAGAGAATAAGATAAGACCAAATTGAAATAGACTTTTAAAATGTACATTTTGAGAACAGAATTTGGTGATGGTAGAATGACTGTTTGTTAAATATGGTCACTGTATGTTAACAGGAAACCAGGGATGGACCTAGTTTTTCAGAATAAAATCCTAAGAAAGACGCTGTATTTTGACATGTAACTCAGGATGAGGCTGATTTTTCAGGATAAAAACCCCATAGAGTAACATCATAACAGCAAGATCAGGATAAGTCTTTTTTTTCAGATAAAATAACCCAACTGTCACTGTATGTTCACAGAAAACCAGGGATTAGCCTAGTCTTTTCAAAATAAAAGAATCATTTCACCTGCAGCTAGAAACTTTATTAAACATTTATGTGTGGGGGAATGGATGCATATTTTCACGTACATATTGTTTATACACCTGGTCTCAGGCGTCTTTGCCATAAGACTGTTGTTTATCAGATCAGATTCAAATTGTGTTGTTTAAATCCACTGTATGAATTCAGAATATTCACATATTAGCAAAAACAGTGGAATATTAGTGTGCATGTAAACACAGTCATTGTTCAGATAGTAGTGAACTCACCCCACTTGTTTCCGACCAGAACAGGACAGGCAGCGTGTCGGGTCCGGTAGTCTCCTTCTCCACTGGGATACAGATTGTACCAGAACACCGCCGTCCCCTGAAGACAGAGATAAATTGAATATTCTTAAGTTTTTCATTATTTCATGACTAAAGACAAAACAATTAATGAAGCCAAAAGTCGGTAAATTAATTGATAAGTAGAATAGTTAAAGTGAACTGAACCTTTTTGGGCCAAATAGCAGCTCCTACATCAGTGAAGACTGTGGCGCCCCCTGCCTGTACGTCACTCATCTGCAGGAGGAGACAGTTTATCACCAGGAGCTCAGCTTCAGACGCATTTAATACTCCTTAATTAATAATGATTAAATACTGATTAATCATGATTAAAACATAATTAATAATGATTAATTCATGTTTAAAGCATGCTTAAGCTTAAATTATGTTTAAGGTATGATAAAATAATGTTTAATAATGATTCAATCATGATTAATAGTGTTTAAATAATAAACTTATGTTTATTAGTGATTAAATACTGATTCAAAATGTCTAAATAATGTTTACATTTTGACTAAATAATGTTTAATAATGATTAAATAATGTTTACATTTTGATTAAATAATGTTTAATGATTAAATCATGATTAAATTACCTAATGATTAACTATGTTTAATAATGATTACATAATGTTTAATACTGATAACATAATGATTAATAATGTGTTATAATAATTAATAAGGATAAATGATGATTACTGACGTAAAGCAGCCAGGTGGCGATTCTGTTTCCTGTCCCCAACTCTTCAAAAGCATCTGGTTCGTCTTTCTAAAATAAAATCACACCAAAACAATGACACAGAAATAAACAGGAAGTAAACAACAGTGTTTATGTTTATAGAGAAGAATTATTGGCATCATGTTAATGCAGATAAAGACAGGGAAATAAACAGAGCGGCATCCAATGATCAGAGATGAAATAATCATTATTACTATTATTTACTTGTTAATCGAAAAAATAAAACCCCAGAGTGTCACGATGAGTCCAGAGTCAGATTATCAAATGAAACATTTATTTACCCGTCCAAAGTCAAAGTGAGGCTCGTACTGTCCTCCGACTCCGTAGTTAGCCACCTGCAGCCGCACAGGGACAAAAGAAAAACAACTTTATAGGAGACCAAGAACGTACAAGAACATTTTTAATACACGATTGAGTCACATAACATTCAAGTTTCCAAAAACAAGAGCACAACGCTCTTCACAAATTCAGCCCTTTCATTTTGCTCTCAAACTGCACCAGATTGGTGGATTTAACTTTAACATGTTCTTTCTTCCTCCCACCAAAGCCTGAATATTATGCAGCAGAATGAGACATTAGTGGACAGACACAAAGGTGCACACTCACTCACGACCGACCTCATCATGATCTCCTGGCGGAGATAGTAAACAGTGACTATGACCAGATCTCCTGGCGGAGATAGTAAACAGTGACTATGACCAGGTGAGAGTTACCTGCAGCTCCTCTGCAGTGGTGACGTCCAGACCGGTGATGTCCTCGATCCTCTGGTTGATCCGGTCCACCACCGGGTGTTCAAAAGCCCCGAGCCACGCACTAGGGGGGGAACAGGAGGGAGGAGACAGGAGGGAGGAGACAGGAGGGAGGAGACTGTCTCACTGTGTGTCAACACTCTTATAACATGACTGACGTTAATGCTGAAGAGTTATTGAGGAGGACGAATGGGGAAACAGGAGGAAGACAGAAGGAGATTAAGAGAAATATACAGAAATAGATGGAAATAAATGTTTCCTTTAAAGCTTCATAAATGAGGATTTATTATTAGTTTTAGTTATGCGTTTATAATAAGGTGGTGGCTGAGTTAACTACATTATGGTGTTATAAACCATTTATCAATAGTAAATAAAGTTTTACAGTGTGATTTATTAGAGGCCAGAGGAGGATTAAGTGTGAATAGATTTTCCTAATATGATTAATAATAATAAATGTTTTATTGATCTGGATTAGGTCCTCTCTCTTACCTCTTGGAGACTCTGTAATGGGCCGTGGTCAGTTTGCCTGTTTGAGGATCATGAACTGTCGCACGTCTGAGCTAGTTCACCAATCACAGTACAGAGCCAGGGAGAGAGAGAGACAGGGAGACAAGGAGAGAGAGAGAGAGAGAGACAAAGAGAGAGAGAGACAGGGAGAGAGGTAGAGAGAGAGACATGGGAAAGTGGGAGACAGAGCGACAGGGAGACAGAGAGAGAGAGATAGGGTGACAGGGCAAAGAGGGAGACAGAGAGACAGGGAGACAGGGAGAGAGCGAGAGAGAGAGAGATACAGGGAGAGAGAGGGAGACAGGAAGACAGGGGGAGAGAGGGAGACAGGGAGAGAAAGGGAGACAGGGAGACAGGGAGAGAGAGAGACAGGGGAAGAGAGAGACGGCGAGAGAGACAGTGAGAGAGAGAGAGACAGACAGGGAGACAGGGAGAGAGAGAGACAGGGGGAGAAAGGGAGACAGAGAGAGACAGGGAGAGAGAGGGACAGGAAGAGAGACAGAGAGACAGACAGAGACAGACAGAGACAGAGACAGACAGACAGACAGACAGGTCACTAGCTGACACAGATAAACTATATTTACCTTCTAACAGAAAGACTCAGATCCTTTAAAAGTACTAAAACCATAAAATACTGCAATAAGTCCTGAACATTAATTAGTAAAGGAACTAAAGCTGTCACATACGTGAAGTATAGAAGTATAAAGTATAAAGTCTCTAAAGACTCGAGTTTACATTTGAGCTACTTGTACTTTACATAAGTGCAGAAACAGAGTGTGTGGGGGGGGGGGGGGACACAGAAGGGAGAGGGACAGCCATCTCCCTGCAGACCTCCCTTACCTCCCTTACCTCTTACTGATGCGGTAGTGGGCCGTCTCCAGAACACCGGTTACCGGGTTAGAGATGGTGGCTCGACGCAGCTGTGGAGCCAATCGGTCAGTTACAGGGGGACACACTCCGACTCCCCCACAGTGGGTGAGTTACTTTACTCCCCACAAAATAATATAGATAACTACCGACAGTTACAGGGGGACACACTCCGACTCCCCCACAGTGGGGGAGTTACTTTACTCCCCACAAAATAATATAGATAACTACCGACAGTTACAGGGGGACACACACCGACTCCCCCACAGTGGGGGAGTTACTTTACTCCCCACAAAATAATATAGATAACTACTGTTTTTATTTTATAAATCTGTACATTTAAACACATTCACACAGTCAGTTATTTATTACCAGCTGTTGTTCCTTCATTTGTCGGTTTAAACTTTGATACTTTCAGTCTGATTTATGTGTAAAACTTCTTTATATTCATCTGATGTTATAGTTTCCCCTTTGTTTTTAAAATGCTAAGCTGACTTGTCCATGTTTGTGATTGGTCAGATGCAGTAAACCCTGCCCCCTTTATGTGAATGTCTAACATTCAGATTTTGTCTTTAGATGGATCTGGTGGTTAGGGTTAGTTAAACCAGATAACCAGGAGATAACCTGGGTTTCATGAACTCACTTCTTAGTACAGGTCCCAGGTGATACTGTTTTTATATGTTACATTTGAGCAGATAAACAAAAATCTATGTCCCTCTTGGAGGTCACCTGGAGGTCAACGCCCCCACAGCAGACGTGTGAACTCACCCTGGGTTTGGCCAGCTCCTTCACCTTCTCTATCTCTGCGTCCGACACGATGTCGTGGTACCGGACGATGCGGGGCCGGTCCCACTCGTCCTCCTGCTTCACCGGACCGATCACGTATTTGGGGTGGCGGTTGTTGTCGTGGTAACGGCAGAAGAGGCGGCTTTGCCTGCGAGGAGTCTGACAGTAGAAAAGGATGCATCAGGATGAGGTGGATGAAGACAAACGAGTGAGTATTCTTTGTCTGCGTCTCCTCACCATCCTCAGGCCCTCGCCGCGACACAGCTGCTCGTACTTCTTCCTCTCTGGCAGGTAATCGGCGGGGCGACCCCGGTTCTCCCTCCTCTGCCTTCCCTCCTCCCCCTTCTCCTCCTCCATGTCCTTCTGCTTCTCCAGCTGATACTCAAAGTACTTCAGGTTCCCCTTGGCTCTCTGGTGTGTCGGGTCTAACCAGGAGAGTCAGAATCCAGCTCAGTGACACATGAATGAAGATGTAAACGGTGTTTGAGTGTCTCTGTGTGTCATGTGACTAACCGAGCTCCAGCAGCCTCCGGGTGAAGCCCAGCGCCCGCTCCAGCTCCCCCCGCTGGTAGACGGAGTAGCTCAGGTAGTCCAGGATGGTGGCGGCATCCACGGTGACAGACGTCTCGCCCTCGTCCAGCTGCTTCAGGGCCTGAACCATCCACAGCTCTGTGTGGTAGTAGTCCGCCTCCGAGTACGCCACCTTCCCGAGGTCGTAGCAGTCCTCCACGGTGAGAGTGCTGCGTTGGGAGGCGTCAGAGGACGAGCCTGGGACGGGGGAGGAGGGGACGGGGGACAAGACGTCTTTAGCTCACATTTTATTCTACATGTCTCTTCAACCAGATTCTGTAAAAAACATTAAATTCTGAGCTCCTCAGAGCAACTATGAAGCCATGATTGATTCATCTGAGACCAACAGTCATTAAACTGAACTTCAGGCTGTTGAACACAGAGCAGAGAGGAGAGGAGAGGATGGAGAAATAGTTCAATATTTATATTCTTCGTCCATTTTATTCTCTAACATTGCGAACACTTGTAAACACGTGGAAAAATGGTGGGAATATAGATTCCATTGTTTTTCCATTTTTTTCTGTTTCTATAAAAGGTGCAGAACTTTTATTTAGAAATATAAATCAACAGATAGAAAATTATGACAGGAATGAAGGGTTAAATTATAATACAGACTTTTTCTTTGTAAATTTCTGTCTATATTCTTTAAATCGTTTGTGGTCACAGTGGTGGTGCTCTGGTTCCTGAGGATACCTGGCAGCACTCCGGTGGAGATGGTGTTGGTGTCCAGCTTGTAGGTGTCCAGCAGCCTCATCAGAGCTTTGGCGGCTCCGGTCTGGTCGTCGTCGTTGGGGAAGTGCTGCCTCTGGATAGTGAGGTTAGAGATGAACACTGTAAAAAAAATAATTAAAAAAAATCACCACACAAGAAGAACAATCGGTAGTCTGTGGCGTGGACGCGGTGGACATTGATAATGATTAATGATTTGTGTGTTACCATCAGACATGTCAGTGAGCACCAGGCTCTCGAGCTCCCCCCACTCCGTGTTCAGTCTCTTCATCAGCTTGAAGGCGTTCACCGGGTGTCCCAGGAAACCCTCGGGGTCCTGGGTAGCCGCCGCCGAGAGGACGTCCAGTCTGTCCGCCCATCTGATGACAAACACACATACAGGATACATCGGGTCTTTAACCTTCAGACACAGAGGACTTTTCTCAGGTCAGATAGTGTTTCAGTCTGTGACCAACTACCAGGGAGACGACTACTCAGACTCAACCCTCGTCCTGAGACACAGGCTACATCCACACTACTACGTTTCCATTTTAAACCCACATGTTTTGCTACGTTTACGTCTAGCGTACAAACTACCCCAGAGTTTTTAACCTCCAAAAACAGAGGGGTTTGAAAACACTTCCGAAGCTGCGTAGGTTTGGAAACTTCGGACTATTAGCGTGGACGGACAGAACCGGAGAACTTTAAAATTGATGACGTAGACAAACGTGTTTGCTACTTGATTGAGTCTCATCAGTCATGACGTATCCTTCCCTGATTCGTCATGCTGCCGGAAGTAGCGTTGGAACTACGTTGGAAAAATAAAACTTTGTAAACAAAATTTGTATGTTCGAGTTTATAGAGGAAGATTTCCCCTGCCCCTGAACAGACGTAAAACACGTTTGTCTTGTTTACGTTCTAAGCTAGGCTAAAAACTAGCAGAGTTTTGGTGAGAGCGTCTGAGCTTGAGCAGCCTTCACAGTCATTGAGAATCAGAACTTCGCGCTATGTTGCACACTTTAGAACCGTGATACAACATTCATCTTCACTGTAACCTAAACAAACAAAGAAAGACCCTTTTACCTCTTAACCTGCTCCAGTTTGCTCTCCTCTGCTCTGATGTAGTCCTTCAGGGAGGTGACCAGGTCCTTCTCTGTGAACAGCAGGTCGTTCATGTGACCTGGAAACATACAGTTTGATCATTTAGTCAATATTATTGTTAAAAATGAGAGAACGAGAGACGTAGCAGCATAAAACAAAAGTCACGTTCATCGAGTGCGGATGTTGTTGATGTTGAGAAACCAAGTAGGATCATTTAGATTTGATATAAAAATAGATAAAGTAAAAGTATAACATTTATATTTTTTTATGGTTTAATGACTTCAGAGGGTTGACATTATTTTTGGGAAGTTGACAAAATAAAAATTGTCAGGATTCTTGTAGACCAGCTGCTATAATCAAACAACAAAGTGATCTGGATCTGCAGATATGGATCATCAATGATCAAGAATTAGTATTGATGGGAAAAAAATGTGATCAGAGATCTACATGTTATATTTGCTCCCTTTGTTGTTGGTTGTACATTTGGTTGATGTAAGAAGAAGAGGACCGAGACGTACTAATGAACAGGAGGGAAACAAACCGACGATGAACTCACCGATGGAGGTGAAGAAGTCATTGTGAGCCGAGGAGGAGGAGGAGGTGAGGAGGAAGATGTGGATCAACAACCAGCAGAGAGCCATGAAGCCTACAGAGAAACCAGACACACATCATCATTTAAATCATCATTCTGTCAGATTTATTTAAGAGGCAAACATGTAATTTATTAAAATAGGTTAATAGAAAAATAAGTTATCAAATAGTTTTGTCCTTATAAATGGTGAAACAATCAATCTGCTAGATCTTAAACCATTCTTCTAATCAATGACACACAAATAAATATATACATATATATATAAAAAAGAATATAAATAAAAATACATATATAAATACGTATATAAAAATACATATATAAATATATATAAAATATAAATAAAAAATATAAATATATATAAAAAATATAAATGTATATAAAAAATACATAAATATATATAAGAAATATTAGAAATATAAATATAAAAATATATATATATAAAAAATATAAATATACATTTAAGTATATAAAAAATATAAATATATATATAAAAAATATAAATGTATATAAAAATACATAAATATATATAAAAAGATACATACATATTAAAAATATAAATATATAAAACAAATATATTAAAATATATCCAAGTATATAAAAAAATATATTAAAAATATAATTAAAAAATACAACAACAAAAAAAAAAAAATATATATATATATATATAAATACTGAAATAAATATCAATATATACCCGTCCTCTGGTCCAGTGCATTTAAACGTACCGTTGACCAGAGTTAACCTACATTACTGGAAAACTAAAACGGGTCAGTGCAGCCGTTCAACTGGTCCCAGTATAAACACAGCGACCTGAACTGGGAGGTCCACTCCTGCTGGTTTAAACTGGAAGTTTAAGTTTTACTGAGAGTTTCATGGGACACAACGAAGACATGACAGAGGAGGACATTTACCGTGTGCACCTCTGAAAAGACCCTCTTCGGTTTGAGTCCATAAAAACACCCAAAAACTGCTTCTTAATGCTGCTTCAAAGTTAAGCTAGCAGCAAGAAACACACAACTCCTTCTTCTTCTTCTTCTTCTGCTTATTCTCAGCCTGCTCCGCTTCTTCTTCTTCTTCTTCCAAAATGGCGGCTGAAGGGCGATCTGGCGCCACCTGGTGGACGGAGTCATGACCCAGGAGTTTAAAGATGGGAGGATCTACAGTTCCTCCTAGTTTACAATTATCTTTAAAATAACGTTAAACACCACAAAAAATATTTAATTAGCAAAAAAGTGTTGATGAAAGTGTTGTTATTTGTTTAGGCATCTGTTCCTGGTAGAGAAAAATGAATGAAAGCTGATATTAACACAATAATGAACCAGTTTTCTATTCAGCTACTTTTTGGATTCAAATGAAAGATGATATATTGTGTAAAACTAGCCATAATATCACATTTGAGTATAAAATGTCATTATACAATTTGAACATGATACATTTAATATTAAATTCGTTGTAAACATTGGTTATGTACCAGTCAAAAGTTTGGACACACCTTCTCATTCAACTACTTTGAAGAATCTAAAATATAAAACATATTCTGGTTTGTTGAGCATTTGTTTGTTTACCACATTATTCCATATGTGTTCCTTCATAGTTTGGATGTCTTCAATATTAATCTACAATGTAGAAAGAAAATAAAAAAAATAAAGAAAAACCATCGAATGAGAAGGTGTGTCCAAATTTTTAACTGGTACTGTATGGTGAAAATGCAAAACAACAAAAGTTACCCACAATTTCACTGGATGTTTATGTGAATTTAATGAATATATTTAAACTCTCAGACATATCAACACACAAAAAGTAATACTGTTAAACTGTATACGGTGAACTCTTGAAAGAAGAATATTGTGTTTTTTTTCTCATTATAATTTTATGTTGTTGAAGTTAATTGTCCCAATTCTATTTTTTATTAATTTTCATTAACTCATTTTTATTAATCTATTTTATCAATTCTATTATTATTAATTGCCTTTTTCTATTCATATTCTTGTTTCTCGTACCATTATGTTGATTTTTCAATACAGGTTATAACATTTTTTGTTTCCTATATTATGAAATGGGAGTTAGTTAATTTAGGACTTTATGGGTTTTTGGTGATTTGGTTAAGCAAATTGTAATTTAAAATTGTGGACGATGTAAATTTCAAAACATACACATATATATACATACAACTTTTGCTTATTGTCTGGTAATATTTTGCATTTATTAGACCACAAAGCAGCCGCTCACGGTGGGTAAAGAGTTTATTGTAAAGGTGCCTTTTATTAAACATTTATAAACAGTGCAAAACACACCTGTCCGTTCAGTGACAGGTGAGTCTTTGGTGTAACATCACTTTACACTGAAAACAGTTACAAAACCCCACATGGTTATCAGTTATCATCGTATCAAACAGTGATATTTACAAAACGTACAAATATTGTACACAAGTTGCAGCTGTACGTGAGAAACAGGCCATGAAGAAGAAGATGAGCTTCTCTGTGTGTTCATGGATATCTCCAAAAAATACAGTGTCCAAATAAATGTGTGTCTGTTAGAAAACGTCCTGAGGAATAAGCTGCACGACGGTGAACACAACATCTCGCTGTTAAAAGACCTACAGATGCATCAATAATAAGATCAGTTTTCGCGCAGCGATGAAAGAGGAAGTGATGTAATTAGTTTTGGTCAGTTTCCTCAAACATCTCAGAGCAAACAGAAGAGACGAGTGGATTAATTCAGTGTCAGAGAGTTTGTTGGGCCAGCTTTAGGAAATACTAAATATGTTGGGTAAAAAATTTAAATGAAGCTGTGATTTTAAAAAGTTTGAAGTTTGAAATATTTTGAGAACAAGGTTAAAATATATATATATTTTAGATTTTTTGATTAATATCATCATATTTCAAGATTAATATTATTTGATGAGAAAACTCAAAATGTTTAGATGTTTTGAGAAAAAAACATTTTTGGGGGAAAAAGTCAAACTTTTTTGAGAATAAGTTAAGTTTGTAAGAATTATTTTTTTATTTGAAAATGTTGACTTTATATCTCATAAAAGGTCAAAATGTAATGAGTTATCATAACATTTTATGTGTTATTATTTTCAGACTGACCAAATATATTGAACATATAAAATGTCTCAAAATATCATAACCTTTTCTTCTATTTTCTAAATTTTATTCCCAAAATACATCTTTTTTTTCTTGAAATATTGACTTATTTTCCTTTTCTCTCAAAATAACTACTTTTTTATCATGCCATTCAAATTTTTCTAAAAATATTTCAACTTTATCTTAGATTGTCTTATTGATGAACTGATGAACGTTGGTTTCATTTACGGGCGGCTGCAGAACGAAGACGCCTTAGCTCTTTTATTTTTACAGTGTTTCCTGTTGATGCTGTCCACGTGGACATGATGTCACGTCTTCTTCCATTGGACAGTTATCAACGACAACAAAACAGAACCATAAATACAACAATCAGCTGTTTATTTCTTAAAACAGCGTTTCAGGTGAACTTCTTTGAAACAAATCTACCTGCTGTTTGTAAAGACTTTCAGCTGTTTATGTACAGAGATCTGACTTTACACTATTTATATGCATTTTCTTTCTTGACTGACACATAATCCCCTTTTTGTTTCGTCAGTCATATATAGTTTTTCCTTTCTGTGTTTCTTTAATATACCTGGTCTCTTTATTCTGTATAAATAAACATGAGGAAAGCTGGGAACTTTTTTTTTTTTAATTCAATAACTTTATTGAGACATTTGTTCATACATATAAAACACAATATATTTATATATATATATATATGTATATGTATATATTTACATTTTCAAGTTCTTATTTTTAAGATCTTAAGTTGATGCCACGAAGGCTGAAACATCATCTATTATCTTTATTTAATGTTTTATTATCTTCATTTAATGTTTTATTCTCTTTGTTTAATGTTTTAATATCTTTATTTAATGTTTTATTCTATTTATTTAATGTTTCATTATCTTTGTTAAATGTTATATTCTCTTTATTTAATGTTTCATTCTCTTCATTTAATGTTTTATTCTCTTTATTTAATGTTTTAATATCTTTATTTAATGTTTTATCTTTATTTAATGTTTCGCGTTTGTCACAGTCGCGGTGCAGTGACGTCACGTCATGATGTTTTCACGGATGTTTATCTGGACGGCTCATCCTCCTGTATACCGGTGTGCCGGATTACCGGTGTTTTTCACGGTACCGGTACCGGTGGACCGGCCGGCTCAACCTCCTCTAGCTAGCATAGCTAGAGGAGGTTGAGCCGTCTGGGAGCTAGAGGAGGCGTCCCGGTAGAATCCCGGTGACCGGGAAATAGGTTCCGGCGATCACCGCGCATTGCATGCCGGGTAGATTTTTTTTTTTTTTTAATTTTTTTTAATTTTTAATTTTTTTTTTTTTTAATTCAATAACTTTATTGAGACATTTGTTCATACATATAAAACACAATATATTTATATATATATATATGTATATATTTACATTTTCAAGTTCTTATTTTTAAGATCTTAAGTTGATGCCACGAAGGCTGAAACATCATCTATTATCTTTATTTAATGTTTTATTCTATTTATTTAATGTTTCATTATCTTTATTAAATGTTATATTCTCTTTATTTAATGTTTCATTCTCTTTATTTAATGTTTTATTATCTTCATTTAATGTTTTATTCTCTTTGTTTAATGTTTTAATATCTTTATTTAATGTTTTATTCTATTTATTTAATGTTTTATTCTATTTATTTAATGTTTTATTCTCTTTGTTTAATGTTTTAATATCTTTATTTAATGTTTTATTCTATTTATTTAATGTTTCATTATCTTTATTAAATTTTTTATTCTCTTTGTTTAATGTTTTAATATCTTTATTTAATGTTTTATTCTATTTATTTAATGTTTCATTATCTTTATTAAATGTTATATTCTCTTTATTTAATGTTTTAATATCTTTATTTAATGTTTTAATATCTTTATTTAATGTTTTAGTATCTTTAT